>NC_041381.1:584383937-584393049 GCF_002162155.2 Triticum dicoccoides
TGGCGCGGTGCCAGGGCTGCGGGGCGGCGGCGGCGGACATGTCCGGCCGCCGGGCGGACATGTCCGGCGGCGCGGAGGAAGATTTGCTAGGGTTTCGGGGGAATGGACTGCGGAATTTCGGGGGAGGCCACATATTTGTAGGTAAAGGGAGCTAGGAGTGTCCAAATGAGGAGCGGTTTTCGGCCACGCGATCGTGATCGAACGACCGAGAGCATGGAGGGGAGTTAGGTGGGTTTTGGGCTAGTTTGGAAGGGGTGTTGGGCTGCAAAGAGAAGGAGGCTTTTACGGTTACCCGGTTAACCGTTGGAGTATCAAACGAACTCCAAATGGGACGAAACTTGACAGGCGGTCTACCGGTGCTATACCAAGGCCGCTTGGCAAGACTCGGTCCATTCCGAGAAAGTTTAACACCCACTCACAATAGGAGACAAAAGGGAACACGGGAGGACATAGGAGCGCCGGATTGCAAAACGGACAATGGGGAAAATGCTCAGATGCATGAGACGAACACGTATGCAAAATGAAATGCACATGATGACATGATAAAATGCAACACGCAAGCAAATGACATGGCAATAACGGCGAATAACTAGCAGACACCTGGCGCATCGAATCCGGGGCGTTACACCCACACCCCGTGTTTTTCTACGGCGACGGCAGCCTCACACCGCAGCGAACCAGTGAACCCTCGTACTCCTCTACACGTCGGCATACACTACCGCGTCTTCCCCGGTGTCGACATTCTGGGAACGGGGGTCCCCAGACTTGCCTGCCTGCGGCCTGCGGCGTGGCTTAAGGGGCGGCCCAGCATGGCCCATGTTCATCAACACGAGCTCAAGACCCTCGCAAGGGGCCAAGCCTCGCGGGGTGGACGACAGGGAACCTCCTCAGGCACGGGCTCGTCAGGCTGGCTCGCGAGGAAGCGGGGAGATCAAGGCGGGGTACCTCACGAGGTGCCCATGACGCAAGCCGTGACGACCGAAGCCAGGCGGGAGCAAGCACAGGCGAGAGCATCAAGCAAAGGCATCCATTTTGGTGCAACAAGACCAAGACCAGTAGAATGGCAGGATGGGGGTCATCGTGGAGCCCAAGCCGGCGTCACCACCAGAGCCTTTGGCGGGCGAGGACCAACTTTAGTCAGGATAAGTGTACTAGATGTTCCCCTTCAAAATGGACAATTGTTGGCGCCCTTCCCGCTCAATATTTGAGAAGAGGCCCAGGGCCTTTGCCCATAAATAGGACTAGCCACCACAAGGTAGAGGCATCGGATCCTCACCAAGAAACCAGTAGAGAGAGCGACTGAACTCCCCCTAGTAGTTCATCGCACCAGCCTAGAACAGACCCTCGCGAGGCTATCCTTCCTTGTATTGTTCATCATCAGCCCAAGAGGCAATCCACCAAACCACACACTGGAGTAGGGTATTACACCACAACGGTGGCCTGAACCAGTATAAACTCTGTGTCTCTTGTGTTATTCCTATGATTGCTTAGATCATACCGAGGCGGTGAGGTGCAGGTAGGTAGAGGGCTAAATCTCCGCGCGCACCCCAGTGTTCGAATCTAGAGGGTCTGCCGGAACCCGAAATCCGACATTTGGCGCGCTAGGTAGGGTGCGCCGGAATTTGTCTTCCACCGCCCTGTTCTTCACCGACCATCGCATCCATGTCAGACGCTCGTCGGGCCCGCGCCGAGCGCCGAGCCGCTCTCGCTTCCCGCGTCGCCCAGACGGCCCCTGTCGGCGGCCACCCCCGCTGTTCCCCGTCGCCTGCCGTCAATGCCTCCACTGGCCCGGCGGGGAACGAGCAGCAAGCATCGTCCCAGTATGTATCCATGAGGCGAGATGGCCGCACTGCCACTCCCTCACTCACCCCTGGTGGTTCTTCGTCCCGCACGCCCCGCGCGGCCATGGAGGCTCGAGCTGCGCTCATCGCGGCAAACGAGCTCCTGCGCTACCGCCCAGTCGACAACATCTACGAAGAATGGCTTGACCGCATCGCCGAGCTCGTCCGCGCCGCAGGAGGCTCCCCCGCGCCGTCCTTCTCACTGCACCGCGCCCTGCCCTGCACGGGCAATGAATCTCTAGGGGCGCCTCAGCCGCCTCCCCCTCAAGAAGGCGCCCTGGCCCCAAGGCGCGTGGCCCCTGGATGGAACCCACCTCGTCCGGCGCCAGTGCAGCAAGAGCGGAGCTTCCAAGAGGTTACTCGCCCACAAGAAGCTGCCCGAGTGCTCCCTGCTCCGGTCCGTCGCGACCACGCTCCTGCTCCAGTGCGCCAAGACCCCGCGCTGCTCCCAACTGCAGCGCATGGGGGCCCGCAAGACCAAGCTGCTCGTCACCAGAGGCCTCTCGTGGCCACAGCAGGCTGCCGCGCTTTCACCATCGAGCTGCGCAGCGTCGCGTGGCCCTGCAAGTTCAAGCCAGACCTGCCTCCTCTCTACGACGGCACGGCCGACCCTGCGGAGTTCCTCCAGCTCTACGAGCTGGGCATCGAAGCCGCCAACGGGGATGAGAAGGTCATGGCGAACTGGTTTCCCATGGCACTCAAGGACGGGGCCCGCACCTGGCTCCTGAACCTAGCTCCAGGCACGATCTCCTCCTGGGATGAGATGCACACCCGTTTCATCGCCAACTTCCATGGTACTCGCGACTGGCCACCTGCCGTGAGCGACATGCGCCGCATCAAGCAGCAACCAGGGGAGACCCTGCAGAAGTACATCCAGCACTTCAACAACGCACGACTCAAGATTCCCAGGGTAACCGAGGGGGCCATCATCTCAGCCTTCTCCGACGGCGTGCACGACGTCAAGATGAAGGAGGAGCTGGAGATGCATGAAGATCTGTGCACTTCCTTGGAGCTGTTCAACTTGGCAACCAAGTGTGCCAGGGCTGTAGAAGGGCGCCTTTCCCTCCTCGAGCTGCCAGCCGCAGACCCAAAAGAGAAGAAGTCCAAGGCCAAGGACGTGAAGCGCAAGGGGGCTGCCGTGCTCGCGGCAGAACCAGCCACAAAGCGGGGCAGAAATCAGCCCGAGTCTTTCAAAGGCAGCCGGTACTGTGTGTACCACGACCTCCACACCCACAACACCAACGAATGCTAAGAGCTCCGAGCCGTGCGAGAAGGAAGGGTCGGCCTTCACCCCGACCGCAACGATCGTGGCTACGGCGGAGGAGGAGGAAGGAACGCAGGACGCTGGGAAGACCGCGGCCCTTGCCAAGGGTGGCGCGACCGACCTCGCGAGGATCGCTGGCAGGATCAGCCTCGCGAGGGAGACTGCAGGGATCGGCCTCGCGAGGATCGCCCACAAGGAAACACAGGCCTCCCTCCACTGCCTCCGCATCCAAGGAGAAATGAGGACCATCATCAGGACAAGGGGGCTGGAGGCTTCTAGGAGCCACGCGCGATCGTCTGCATCTTGGGTGGAGCTCAAGCCCCAGCCTCTCAACGCATCTTCAAGCAGTTTGCCCGTGAAGTGAATGCAGTCCTCCCCAAACTTGAAGCCACGCGCCCCCTCAGGTGGTCGGCGTGCGCCATCACGTTCAGCTCAGCGGATCAGCTCAAGTGTGCAGCCACAGCCGGAGTCCTCCGGATACTTTGCTCCCTAGTCATCAGTAACATGCAAGTCACCAGGACCCTTATCGATGGCGGGGTAGGGCTCAACGTCCTGTCCGTAGAGAAGTTCAACAATCTCCAAGTGCCTTACGATCAGCTTCAGCCAACCAAGCCTTTCTCTAGAGTCACCAACGGCTCCACAGTTCCAATCGGGAAGGTCCGCCTCCCTGTCACCTTCGGGGCACGCAACAACTACCGCACCGAGCTCATTGACTTCGACGTCGCCCACATCCGCCTGCCGTACAATGCCATCCTCGGCTACCCAGCTCTCGCCAAGTTCATGGCCGTGCCTCATCACGGCTACAACATCCTCAAGATGCCAGGAAGTGGTGGAGTCATCACGGTGCCCTGTGAAGAAAGAGACGCAGTGTGCTCCCTGGAACGAGCTTTTCAGGCTGCATCACTTGAAGACCAAGATCGCGGGAGCGGGAGGCTCCCCGAAGCCGCTCCCAAGAAGAAGAAGACATCGCCAGGCCCGACCCCTAAGGAGGCAGGCCCTTCAGGGTCTGCACCTGCTCAGGGGGCACATCCTTCTGTCGCATAGTGAGGCGCGCCCGGCCCCCTCCTCAAGCAGGGCTCGGGGGCTCCCCCTGGAGGGCCACCGACCTTGCTAAGGTCACGAGGCAGGCGCTTGGGCACCACTTGGAGGCGTGTTTCAGAACACGTTTCCCTCAGGAAGGAGCAAAGCAAGGAGGGCCAAACCCTCAGGAGTTCGTCAGTCAGGTCACACAGGAGTTGCAAGAGTCAAGAGTCATGAGTGGTAGTCGCCGCTTACCCGCCGCAGCTCCCCATCCAGGCAAGGATGGTGGGCTGCGCGTCTGCATCGACATCCTAGGGCTCAACCGAGTTGCCTCTCACGAGCGCTTCCGGCCCTCACGCGTGGGGTGCTGCGGAGGCCCACCCCACAGCTACGTTCGCATGCCCTACGGCTTGCCGAACGCGGCTGCGGTGCACCAGCGCCTCATGAGGAGCATCCTGGAGGCTCAGGAGGCCAGGCGTTCTGCAGTCCTGGCAGAGATGGAGATGGTTCGCGAGGAGCCACCAGCGCCTCCGGAGCCTCCCGAGGCTCCTGGGCCTGGGGGCTCGTGAAGATTGGCTCCCACAGCCCGCTATGTCTGCTACTTCAACACCCCTTCATCGTCAACACTATCAGGTGACATCTTTCAAGTTTCGTTTCCAGCTGGGAGCGCCCTCAGGGCTGCATCATTCCCATGCCGCATTGGTCCGTCCTTGCGGCATGTATCCCTTTTGCTCATGTTTTTTGTAACGCCCCGGATACAACTTTCCATATTCGTAACTCCGACTCTTGCTTTTTCCGGAGATGCGATATGTTATTTCTTCCGTGGTTGGGTTTTTGTCTTTTGTTTTGCTTTTTGTTCATGGCGTGCATTTCGTCTCATGTCATCATCTGCACTTCATCTGCATGTTTTCATAAAACTTGCATCCGTTCGGGTTCCGACGGTTCTCTCCGTTGTCCGTTCAGAGTCCAGACACACTCGCACGCGCCCGCGGCACCTCTGAAATATTATTTTATAAGTGGCATAAAAATGTTCTCGGAATGGGTTGCGACTTGTCGTGCGGTCTTACTATAGTGTAGACAGACCGCCTGCCAAGTTTCGTCGCATTCGGAGTCCATTGGATAGCCCAACCGTTAAACCTACAACCGCAATATAGCCGGTCTATCGTCGGACGTTTTCGGTCTCCGGAAGCTGCTGCCGAGCCTCTCTCCCTCTTCTCTCCTGCAGCCCATGGTCTCTACACAGCCCACTAATCCCTCCCGCAGCCCACTAACCTCCCCCCTCTGACCGGAGCCGCACGATCGCGATCGTACGGTCCAAAATGGCCTCAAACCCCCCAACCCTAACACCCTTTTGCTCTATATAGACCCCTTCCTTCCATTTTTGGGCAGCCTAGCCCCTCCCCTACCTCCCAGCCGTAGCCACCCCTCCTCCTCGGAATCCGCGTGCAGCCACCTCCATTTCCGCGCCTCTCCATCCCCTGCTCGCCATGTGGCAAGTCGCCAATGGCCGCGCCGCCACCAGCCGCCGCTTCCCTCCAATCGGTGCGCGCCACGTCCTCCTCGCCACCTCACCTCGCGCCTCCCCACCGCCGTGGCCCATCCGCGGCCCGCCCAGGGCCGATCCAAGCCCGGAGTCACCCGCAGCCGCGCTCGGCTCCTTGCTCGTCCCGAGCTCCTCCCGTCACCGTTCCGCCAGCCGCCCCGACGCCGGATCTCCTATCGCCGCCTCCCTGCGCTCACACTGGACCCCGCCGTCTCGCAGCGCGCCCCTGCGCGTCCGGCTCTGTCGCACCCCGCAGCTCCCTGCCGGCGACCCCTTATCCGCCGCCGAGGCCGCTGCCTCCTCCGCGCCCGTGCTCCCGTCGCGGGAGGACGCCCCCAGCCTCCTACCGGCGCCTTCGATGGCCAGATCCGGCCGCCCTACACCGGATTCGTCCTCCGACAAGACGTCCTCGGCCTCCTCCCTGCCTCCTCGACCCCCTGCGACCCCGCCTTGCCACGCCGCCGCCGCCGCTATGGCTCTGCTCGGGTTCGAGCAGAGCAGTTCGCCCTACTCGCCTCCAACACGCCCGCGTGGGCCACCTCGCATGGGCCCCGAGGCGCATCTCTGCGGGCCCACCTCACCTCCTACACCGACCGGGCCTTGGCCCAGGGTGAGCAGCCCCGCCCCCTCTCCTGTACACTCGTGGGCTGACTAGATTCGGCCCATCTCATGTTTTTTTCCCTGGATGGATTTTGCGATTTAAACCAGTGCATTAATAATTACAGAAAATGCCCCTGTTTTAAACTGCTAATAACTATTTAACCATGCATCCAAATAAAACATGTCTTATATGCAATATGCTTAGAATTTCATCTAGTTTAATAATATGAAACTTTCATGCATGTTTAAAATGTTTAAAATGATGTTTGTTTAAATTTGCATAAATGCCATGTTAAAATGATTTATTTCATAACTAAATAACTGTAGCTCGGTTTTAAATAAACTTTATATCTAGATGGGGTGGAAAATGCCTAGTTTAACATGGTCCACTTTATGTTGCTGTTTAACAACATTAAAATTGTGTTTAGGGTAGAACAGTACCAAATCCATAATTTGCACATGGGGATTTTCCGGAATTATTGTTTGTTGTTTCCGGCCTCATTTAAACTTGCCTAGATAGGTAGTTTCATTATGTTTCACCTCTTGCCATGTTTAACAAAATTTAATATTGTTGGGTACAAAACCGAGAGAGAACTAAATAATCGATGTGGTGTTCCGCCAATATGCAACTTGTTGCATATTGAGCTCCACTTAATTTGTAGTGTTGTTTGTTGCACTTTTCTATGCCATGCCTCATTAAACCAGACATGCATCATGCTTGGTTGTGCATCATGTCATGTTTATGCTCGTGCATTTACCATGTTGTTTGCTTCTTTCCGGTATTGCTTCTTCTTGATAGTTCCGCTAACGTTGCGATTGTGAGGATTTGTTCGACTACTCCCGTTCGTCTTCTTCATGGACTCGTTCTTCTTCCTTGCGGGATCTCAGGCAAGATGACCGCTACCCTGGATCTCATCACTATCATTACTATGCTAGTTGCTTCGTTCTATCGCTATGCTGCGTTGCCTATCTTTTTCTCATCAAGCCTCCCAAATTGCCATGAACCTCTAACCTTTGACACCCTTCCTAGCAAACCTTGATTGGCTATGTTACCGCTTTTGCTCAGCCCCTCTTATAGCGTTGTTAGTTGCAGTTGAAGTTGAAGATTGCTCCATGGTGAACAGGATTATGTTGGGATATCACAATATCTCTTATTTTATTAATGCATCTATATACTTGGTAAAGGGTGGAAGACTCGGCCTTATGCCTGGTGTTTTGTTCCACTCTTGCCGCCCTAGTTTCCGTCATACCGGTGTTATGTTCCCGGATTTTGCGTTCCTTACGCGGTTGGGTGATTTATGGGACCCCCTTGACAGTTTGCTTTGAATAAAACTCCTCCAGCAAGGCCCAACATTGGTTTTACCATTTGCCTCACCTAGCCCTTTTTCCCTTGGGTTTCCGGAGCCCGAGGGTCATCTTTATTTTAGCCCCCCCCCCCGGGCCAGTGCTTGTCTAAGTGTTGGTCCAAACCGAGCGATGTCTGGCGCCCCCTGGGCAACCAGGGTCTATGCCAACCCGTCGTCTTGCTCATCCGATGTGCCCTGAGAACGAGATATGTGCAGCTCCTATCAGGATTTGTCGGCACAGCGGGCGGCTTTGCTGGTCTTGTTTTACCATTGTCGAAATGTCTTGTAAACCGGGATTCCGAGTCTGATCGGGTCTTCCTGGGAGAAGGTCTATTCCTTCGTTGATCGCGAGAGCTTGTCATGGGCTAAGTTGGGACACCCCTGCAGGGTATAATCTTTTGAAAGCCGTGCCAGCGGTTATAGGCAGATGGGAATTTGTTAATGTCCGGTTGTAGATAACTTGACACCAGATCTGATTAAAACGCATCAACCGCGTGTGTAGCCGTGATGGTCTCTTTTCGGCGGAGTCCGGGAAGTGAACACGGGTTCTGGGTTATGTTTGATGTAAGTAGGAGTTCAGGATCACTTCTTGATCATTACTAGTTGACGACCGTTCTGCTTGCTCTCTTCTCGCTCTTATTTGCGTATGGTAGCCACCATATATGCTTACTCGCTGCTGCAGCCTCACCACTTTACCCCTTCCTTTCCCTTTAAGCTTTGCTATTCTTGATACCCATGGTAATGGGATTGCTGAGTCCTCATGGCTCATAGATTACTACAACAGCAGTTGCAGGTACAGGTTATGCGATGATCATGACGCGAGAGCGATGCTTGCTTGCGTTGAGTCCTTCTTCTACTTCGTCTTTGATTAGGGGATAGGTTCCAGGTCGGCAGCCTGGGCTAGCAGGGTGGATGTCGTTTGAGTTTCTGTTTGTGTTTCATCTGTAGTCGGATGATGCTCTGATGTATTGTGATGTTGTATTCAAGTGGCATTGTATGCCTTATGTATGTATCCCCATCTATTATGTAATGTTGATGTAATGATATCCACCTTGCAAAAGCATTTCAATATGCGGGTCTATCCTTGGTGGGACCTTCGAGTTCCTTTTGGATAGGGTCGCATATTGGGCGTGACATTTTTAGCTTACATTGTTGGGGGCGCCCCTCGGGCTGCATCATCCCCAAGTCGCTCGGGTCAGACCCAGCGGCATGTACCCCTCTTGCATTTATTTTTGGGCCACGCATTCGACCCATCATGCTTGTTATTTGGTGCCTGTCCGTGGCACCTCTTCTTCCTTGATGTCGGCCGCTTGCACGTTAAAGGGGGGGTACCTGAGCATCGCGACTCAGGGCTCCTACTGGCTCTCCAGCCCTCACCCTCTGGCTTTGTCCACGGCATCGCGCCCTGGCAAACCAGCAACGGCTGAGACTCGCTTGAGGGCCGGGACCCGAGGACGTAGAGGGTCGACATCTAACCAAGCTTGCGCGTTAAAGGGGG
>NC_041381.1:584393606-584399592 GCF_002162155.2 Triticum dicoccoides
GCCCTGGCAAACCAGCGACGGCTGAGACTCGCTCGAGGGCCGGGACCCGAGGACGTAGAGCGTCGACATCTAACCAAGCTTGCGCGTTAAAGGGGGGGGTACCTGAGCACCACGACTCAGGGCTCCTACCGGCTCTCCAGCCCTCACCCTCTGGCTTTGTCCATGTCATCACGCCCTGGCAAACCAGCGACGGCTGAGAGTAGCTCGAGGGCCGGGACCCGAGGACGTAGAGCATCGGCATCTGGCCAAATTTGCAGGAACACGTCACAAGTTAAGGCCCAGTGCCAGGCGCAACCCGCCTTGAGGTAGGGCCCCGTGAGTCCCGCGCTGGCTCACGGGTGCCCAGATACACCTCCTCATGCCCTACCGTGCCGGCCACGTGTCAGGGTGGGGCTGTACACGCCCCGGGGGCTCCTCCTGGAGGGGAGCCCCCTCCCACGCACCAGTGGAAGCACCATGCTCCGCGCTGGCTGACGACACTGCCGAGGAGCGGCTATGCCCGTACACATACAGAAGCACTATGATCCGCGCTAGTGACAAACAACTGAGGGTGGCCCCCGGCTGCATCAACCTTAGGGAGCCCCGATCTCAGTGTCTGGCCTCATCGCAACGCCTCCCCTCGGGAGCGCCGCGCGAGGGGGCTGGGCACGGGGGCTGCGCCTGGGTCACGCCCAGGCATACTCCACCCAGGCAGGCCCCTCGGGCCTGGTTGTCGCGCGTCTCTCCCCGAGCGGAGCCAAGGTACGAAGGCCGTTTGAGCGTCAAGGGGGACTCCTGAGCATCGCGACTCAGGAGCCTAACTGGTCACGTAGCCCCTCACTCCTTAGTTCCGAAAGGCTAACGGCGGTTGAGGTATGCGCGGGGCCGGGCTCTGCAGACGTAGAATGGTAGATTCACCCACACATCTCACCTCCCTACTTGCTGTTCGTGCGCCAAGGGGGACTCCTGAGAATTGCGACTCAGGAGCCTAACTTGTCATGTAGCCCCTCACTCCTTGGTCCCGTCCTGGTTTCCGGTCGGGGCTAACGACGGCTGAGGTATGCGCGGGGCCGGGCTCTGCTGGCGTAGAACATAAGCAAGTAGGAAGAGTGAAAATTCCAAGGAATTCAAAAGCCAATATTACAGTCCATAACTGTTATCACGACACCAAACACAAGTTTAAACGCCTCCCCGAGGCATGATGCATGTTGCAAAAGCTGAAAGCAGGACAGGAGCCATGACGGAGTCATTTGTTGGCGGCGGAGCTGCGCGGAGCGGGTTCGCCTCGTGGAGCTGCAGGAACGGCAGTGCCTCGCTTTGGCTTGGTGCTGAAGGCCCAGAACTTTGACAGCAGAGCCTCCGTGTGACCCTTCACGGCCTCAGCAGCGGCAGCGGCAAGCTCGCCGCTCGCTGGCTCCAGCAGGCTGTCGAGGTCGACATCGGGGTCGCGAAGATAGACGTGGGTAAGGACCCGCGTCAGCGCTGCAGAAGACAGGACGCGTGCCTTGGCCTCAGCCGTAGGGCCAAGGCCAAGGGTGACATCTTCAAGAGCATGGACCATGAAGGGGAGCAGCTTGGCGGGGCCGTCCTCGGCGCCGGCCAGCGGGCTTTCCAGGCCGCTGTCGTAGAGCGACTTCAGCAAGCCGCGAACCTTCACCTTCGTCTCCGTGAAGGCCTCGGCAAGGATCCGCGCCTTGCCGTCCAGCTCGGCCTTCCACGCGTCCAACTCCTGCTCCAGTGCACCCAGGTGGTCAAGGTGCTTGTTAAGCTTGGCGTCTCGGTCCTTGATGGCCACCTCACGAGCCTTCAGGTCTTCTTCCTTCTCTTGGCGGATGCGGACCTCCTCGGCAAGCTGGTCCCGCAGGCCCTGCAGTTCGCTCTCCGGTGCCTTGCAGCGACCTCGGGCATCAGCCGCCTCTCCCAAGGCGGCGTCTGGAGCGGCCTTCGCCTCGAGGACGGCCTGCTTCTCCTCATCGCAGGTCGTCGAGGCCTGAACCAGTGCTTCTCGAATCGAAGCGTCAGAGCGAATCCAGCCAGATGCCAGCTCCAAGCGCCCGGCCACCAAGCAAGGGTCGGCACCCAGAAGATCTTGTTGTAGCCGGTCCAGTTCGGCAGCAGCGCGATCCAAGACGGTGGAAGGAGTCGGAGAGACAGCAGTTGGTGGAGTAGGAGGAGAGGACGGCAGCGTAACCACAGGATCCTGAGGCAGGACCTGCTGCGCCCCAACAGCTGTGGCGATGGCATCAGGCAAGGATACCTCAGGAGTCGCTTGGGCCATGGGGGCTGAGCTCGCCCCAGCCAGCTCCACCAGGCCTCGTGAGGACGACCGGGCAGGAGAGGCCCGTGCCTTGCAGCAACCTCCCTTCGTGGGTAGAGGTGCTGCCCCACACGGAACCTCAGGAGCCCCCTTCAGTTTCCTCGCCGCAGGCGCTAGCCTATCCAAGAGATACAGACATCAAGCCTCAACGACAAAGCAAGGAACAAGACAAGAATTGAGCACTTACTCGCCGCCGCTCGCGATTTCGAGCAACCTCCGGCCGTACTTGAAGCCCGAGAGCCGGGTGCTGGGATCAGCTTCGAGAGGTTCGGAAGCAGGAGGCACGTCTACGGATCACCTTAGAACCGGGGCAGACCCGAGGGGGACCAGCCCTGACCTGGCCTTCTTCAAGATCAGGGGCAAGCTCCCGCCGCCCTGCTCGTCATCATCCTCGTCGTCGCTTGGCGAGAGGCGGATAGCGCGGGATCTGCGCTGGGGGAGAGGCGCTCTCGACTCCCCGTTGGTAGCCTCGGAGTCAGGCCCACCTTCCTGCTCCTCTTCTTCTTCCTCCTCTTCGCTGGATTCACCGAAGGACACGTTCACCGTCCCCTGGGCCGCCGGGTCCTCGGGAGCCTCCGTGGGCACGGGCCCGTCCCCATTGAAGATGGGCATGGAGTCCACCACCTTCTCCCAATCATCTCGAAGAAACAGGGGCACAGGGGCGCCCTCCAGACTCGGCACGTCCCCTCCGACCAAAGATTGGAGGACCGCGGCCAGGTCTTCGCCGGCTAAGACTGCGGGGCTCAGGCGGGGCCTCCACAGCGGAAGTGAGCATTTACTAACCGGGGCCACCTGGTGCTCCAGGAACTCGCTCAGCAGCAACGCACCAGTCAGCTTCGCTGCCGCCAAGTTGCCCGGCCTCAGATCTGCGTCCATCTTCTCCAACACCGGCTTCACGCGGGGGTCCACGAGTTTCACGCGAGACCAATCATCAAAGCTCGTGTGCTGCCCCACGGGCAGAATTAGCCGAGGGTGGATGCGCCCAGCATCTACCATGACCCACTTTCTCCTGAAGCCCTCAATCCGCTTCCCAGGCTTCGAGATGGCGTTGGAGACGCCATACGCGACAAAGCTCACGCACGCGGAGATGGCACCACGAGAGGGCCGGAGGGAGAAGTAGTGGCGCAGCAAGGCCACTGAGGGCTGCACTCCGACGTGAGCCTCAGAGTAGTAGGCAAAGATCGCCAGAAGAAGAACGGAGTAGGGGTGGAGGTGCAGAGCTTGCAAGTCGTAATGGCGGAGGACAGAGAAGAAAAACTTAGAAAAGGGAGGCACCAGACCACCAGTAATGGCGCTTACGAAGAACGGATAGTAGGTGCTCCCTCGGGTCTCAGGAAGGGCGGAGCCGGCCTTGAACACCTTCGCCCCGTCAATGCCTTGCGCCGCCACCATCCGGCGCATCCGGGCAAGGCTCGCCTCCGACACGTTCGGCGAGTCCAAGGCGGGTGAGTACCAAGATTCGGCCGGGGTCTGGCGAGGCGCCATGTCTTGCTAGGGCGCGCGGTCGAGGTGGATCTGAAGATTTCGGAGGCAGAAAGGAAGGGCGCAAGAAAGGGGATCTGGGCAATGACCGGAGGAAGCAAGGGAAGCAAAGCCTAGGCAGATGCCGCTCTTTTGTCGATTCACGCGGTTGCTGAGGCACCCACGTCCCACCAACCGCCACGCGGCGCCCGAGGCCGCAGGCTGTTAGGGCCCGCGGAGCTTCGCACTTGCCCCTTCGCCTCTCTGCTCAGCCAAGTCCGGGCGCGCCTTGGGCCCAGGGGCTACTATCCGTGTTCTAGGAACGGGGGTCCCCAGACTTGCCTGCCTGCAGCCTGTGGCGTGGCTCAAGGGGCGGCCCAGCATGGCCCATCTTCATCAACACGAGCTCAAGACCCTCGCGAGGGGCCAAGCCTGATGGGGTGGATGACAAGGAACCTCCTCAGGCACGGCCTCGTCAGGCTGGCTCGCGAGGAGGCGGAGAGATCAAGGTGGGGTACCTCACGAGGTGCCCATGACGCAAGCCATGACGACCGAAGCCAGGCGGGCGCCAGGCGGGCGCCAGCCTGCGTAGAGTCCTTGTTTCCTCTTTGGTGTAAAGGGAGCAAGCACAGGCGAGAGCATCAAGCAAAGGCATCCATTTCAGTGCAACAAGACCAAGACCAGCAGAAAGGCAGGATGGAGGTCATCGTGGAGCCCAAGCCGGCGTCACCACCAGAGCCTCTGGCAGGCGAGGACCAACTTTAGTCATGATAAGTGTACTAGATGTTCCCCTTCAAAATGGCCAATTGTTGGCGACCTTCCCGCTCAATATTTGGGAAGAGGCCCAGGGCCTTTGCCTATAAATAGGACTAGCCACCACAAGGTAGAGGCATCGGATCCTCACCAAGAAACTAGTAGAGAGAGCGACTGAACTCCCCCTAGTAGTTCATCGCACCAGCCAAGAATAGACCCTCGCGAGGCTATTCTTCCTTGCATTGTTCATCATCAGCCCAAGAGGCAATCCACCACACCACACACTGGAGTAGGGTATTACACCACAACGGTGGCCTGAACCAGTATAAACTCTGTGTCTCTTGTGTTGTTCCTGTGATTGCTTAGCTCATAGCGAGGCGGTGAGGTGCAGGTAGGCAGAGGGCGAAATATCCGCACGCACCCCAGTGTTCGAATCTAGAGGGTCTGCTGGAACCCAAAATCCGACACCCGGCTCCGCGTCATCCCCTTCCTAGGCCTCGCCTTTGTCCACCGCCCTGGTGCTCTCGGTGCGGCGTGGTCAACGTGGTCATGCAACAGCTTCCATCGGACATGGACTGTACATGGAGAGGCTGACAGCTGGGTCCACGGCCGCAGCAAGGAAGTGCCTCCTTATTACGCGCAAAATAATTATTCCTCCACCTGACAGCGGGGACTCACCGGACGGGCCACCATATTTCCCAAAAAACATTTCCCCCCTGATTGCTGGGACCCACCAGCTACACCTTCGCATGCAAGGAAGTGCGTCCGGGCAAAAAAAAAACGATTCGCCCCCCTGACTGCTGGGACCTACCAGCTACATCTTCGCACGCAAGGAAGTGCCTGACAGTCGGGACCCACCTGGTCGAAGCGTACGTAGCGTTTTCATTCTGGTCGTGAACGTGTACGTACATACTGGTCGATGTAGAGGCACGCACGTGTCGTAGATGTAGAGGCACGCACGTGTCGCAGTAGAGGCGCGCACGTAGCATGTACACGTACGTACAACAGCGAGGGTGCAAGAAACAAAATACGGCCATGTACGTACATATGAGCAGGGTCTCGAATGCCTACTCACGCATACGTACATGGTTGGGTCGGAACGGAGAAATAGCGTCGTCGTCGTGTTCATGGGGAGCCAACCGGCTGGGTCGGAACGGAATGTGTGGTCGTGTTCATCGGGAGGGCTTGGACGGAACAGGCGATGGAAACGAGGCCTGGCGTACCGCACAACGGAGGAAACGGCCTTGTGTTCGACCGACCACATTCGAAACGGGGTCCTGTTGATCGGAAGGGGCCTGGCGTACCGCAAAATGGAGGAAACACACCTCCCACGGTCGAAACGGGGGTCCTGTTGATCGGGAGGGGTGTGGCGTACCGCAAAACGGACGAAACGGACTTGTGTTGGAGCGCTACAGTCGAAACAGGGGTCCTGTTCATCAGGAGGGGTGTGGCGTACCGCAAAACGGACGAAATGGA
>NC_041381.1:584399828-584417757 GCF_002162155.2 Triticum dicoccoides
CTCCACGGGATACTGTTCATCTCCACCATCGACCTCCTCTAGCCTCCACGGGCTACAGTCGACCTCCTCCATCCTCCGCGGGCTCCTGTTCATCCAGCCTCCACCGCGCGCTACTCCACCGGCTACTGTTCAACCACCCCTCCACGGGCACCCCTCCATCGTCTACTGTTCATCCAGCCCTCCACACCACGCGGTCCTATTCAACCACCCCTCCACGGCCACCCCTCCACCATCTACTGTTCATCCAGCCCTCCACACCATGGGTTCCTGTTCATCCAGAGGCAATGCCACCGCTCACTGTTCATCCAACCCCCCCTGCAACGCTCACTGTTCATCCCAGAGGCAGCATCGATCGGCTTCAGTTAGCAGCAGTAGCGAAGGAATCGCTCCATCGGGTTCAGTTAACAACCATCGATCGATCGCTCGGGTTCAGTAACGCGTAGCCTGCAGTGCAATCGCTCGGCTTCAGTTAGAGCCCAACGCCTCGCACACACGCGTATGTATGAGAGAAACGTGCATCGTCCCGCCCCCCGACCTCCCGCTGTAACTGGCAACTCCCCGAAATTTGCCTCCCCCTCGCTTCTACCACGGTTATTTTCGTCATGGACGGCCCAAAGAATGTCATGCAGCTGCGTCTCCGGCCCGCCCAGGACGAAAAGCCCATTTTCTGTCATGAATTTTTGTCATAGAAGTAGGAGCCCACCACATCTATGATGATACCGGGTTTTGTCACAATTATCGTCATAGAAGTGTCATATGTATGACAGAGAAAAAATTCGTTCGGCCCAAAATGTCACGGCTGTGTCTTTTTTTTGTAGTGTTGTGCCTTCTAACTTCATCCATCTCATGATCATCAAAAGGAATCCACTAACAAGGTTGATCAAGTCTTGTTAACAAACTCATTCCGAATAACATGGAACCGGAGAAATTTCGAGTAACACTATGTTACCTCAACGGGGATATGCACACCCCCAATAATAAGAATAACATATTTCTTCTTGATAGTAGGAAGAGGAAATTCAAAACCTCCAATCATAATGGTTGGAATTTTTCCAATAGAATTGATGTTATGAACTTGAGGTTGTTTCCTCAGAAAGTGTACCGTATGCTCAATACCATTAACATGAAAAGTGACATTGCCTTTGTTGCAATCAATAACAGCCACTGCAGTATTCAAAAAGGGTCTACCAAGGATAATCGACATACTATCGTCCTCGGGAATATCAAGAATAACAAAGTCCGTTAAAATAGTAACGTTTGCAACCACAACAAGAACATCCTCACAAATACCGACATGCATAGCAGTTGATTTATCAGCCATTTGCAAAGTTATTTCAGTAGGTGTCAACTTATTCAATTCAAGTCTATGATATAAAGAGAGAGGCATAACACTAACACCGGCTCGAAGATCACATAAAGCAGTTTTAACATAGTTTCTTTTAATGGAGCATGGTATAGTTGGTAGTCCTAGATCTCCAAGTTTCTTAGGTATTCCACCTTTAAAAGTGTAATTAGCAAGCATGGTAGAAATTTCAGCTTCCGGTATCTTCCTTTTATTTGTAATAATATCTTTCATGTATTTAGCATAAGGATTTATTTAAGCATATTAGTCAAACGCATACGCAAAAAGATAGGTCTAATCATTTTAGCAAAGCGCTCAAAATCCTCACCATCCTTTTTCTTTGATGGCTTAGGAGGAAAAGGCATGAGTTTCTGAACCCATGGTTCTCTTTCTTTACCATGCTTCCTAGCAACAAAGTCTCGCTTATCATAACGTTGATTCGTTGATTGTGGGTTATCAAGATCAACAACGGGTTCAATCTCTACATCATTATTATTGCTAGGTTGAGCATCGACATGAACATTATCATTAACACTATCACTAGGTTCATGTTCATCACCAGATTGTGTTTCGGCATCAGAAATAGAAATGTCATAGGGATTCTCAGGTGTGCCAACAACAGGTTCACTAGAAGCATGCAAAGTCCTATCATTTTTCTTTTTCTTCTTTTTAGAAGGACTAGGTGCATCTACATTATTTCTCTGAGAATCTTGCTCAATTCTCTTAGGGTGGCCTTCAGGATACAAAGGTTCCTGAGTCATTTTACCAGTTCTAGTAGCCACTCTAACAACAAAATCATGTTTATTATTTAATTCACTGAGCAAATCGCTTTGAGCTTTAAGTACTTGTTCTGCTTGAGTGGTAACCATAGAAGCATATTTACTAATGAGTTTCAGTTCACCTTTAATTCTAGCCATATAATCACTCAAGCGTCCAATCATGTAAGAATTACTCTTTAATTCTCTACCAACATAAGCATTGAAATTTTCTTGTCTAGCCATAAAGTCATCAAATTCATCTAAGAATTGGCTAGCAAACTTACTAGACGGGTAAGGGAGTCCGAGACTAGGGGGTGTCCGGATAGCCAAACTATCATCATCGGCCGGACTTCAAGACTATGAAGATACAAGATTGAAGATTTCGTCCCGTGTCTGGATGGGACTTTCCTTGGCGTGGAAGGCAAGCTTGGTGATACGGATATGTAGATCTCCTACCATTGTAACCGACTCTGTGTAACCCTAGCCCTCTCCGGTGTCTATATAAACCGGATGGCTTTAGTCCGTAGGACGAACAACAATCATACCATAGGCTAGCTTCTAGGGTTTAGCCTCCTTGATCTCGTGGTAGATCTACTCTTGTAACACACATCATCAATATTAATCAAGCAGGACATAGGTTTTACCTCCATCAAGAGGGCTCGAACCTGGGTAAAACATCGTGTCCCTTGTCCCCTGTTACCATCCGCCTAGACGCACAGTTCGGGACCCCCTACCCGAGATCTGCCGGTTTTGACACCGACATTGGTGCTTTCATTGAGAATTCCTCTGTGTCATCACCGATAGGCTCGATGGCTTCTTCGATCATCATCAATGACGCAGTCCAAGGTGAGACCTTTCTCCCCGAACAGACCTTCGTATTCGGCAGCTTTGCACTGCAGGCCAATTCGCTTGGCCATCTGGAGCAGATCGAAAGATACGCCTCTGGCCGTCAGGTCAGATTTGGAAGTTTGAACTTCACGGCTGACATCCGCGGGGACTTGATCTTCGATGGATTCGAGCCACAGCCAAGCGCGTCGCACTGTCATGATGGGCATGATTTAGCTCTGCAGCCGGACAGTACCCTGGAGGCCGCACTCGAGCCCGCTCCGATCTTCAATTCGGAGCCGGCTGCGCAGATCGAGGACGGATGGATAGACACCGCCTCGGGGGCTGCAACCTCTACGGCGATAGAGCCGAACACTGACCTTGTCCCTCATGAAGCTCGTGACTCCGAGGTGCCGGACTCCTCGCCGGACTCCAAACCTCCCGCGCCCCCTCCGATCGAATCCGGTCGGGCATCGATCATGGAGTTCACTGCTGCAGACATCTTTCAATACTCGCCTTTCGGCGACATCTTGAGTTTGCTAAAGTATCTCTCGTTATCAGGAGAGCCCTGGTCGGACTGCGGTCAGGACGGTTGGGATGCGGACGACGAAGAAATTCAAAGCCCACCCACCACCCACTTAGTAGCCACTGTCGACGATCTAAGCGACATGCTAGACTACGACTCCGAAGACATCGATGGTATGGACGACGATGCTGGAGACGACCAAGAACCAGCGCCTACCGGGCACTGGAAAGCCACCTCATCATATGACATATACATGGTGGATATCCCAAAGGATGGGAATGGCGAAGGAACAGCAGAGGATGACCCCTCCAAGAAATAGCCCAAGCGCCGGCGTCAGCGGCGCCACTCTAAATCCCGCCACAGCAAGAATGAAGATTCCGGCACCGGAGATAATAACACCCCAGACAGTGCCGAAGACAACCCACTCCAGCAAGATTCAGCGCAGGAGGACAGAGACGCCAGCCCTCATGAGAGAGCGGCAGAAGAAGAGGTAGAGGATTATATGCCTCCCTCCGGAGACGAGGCAAGCCTCGACGATGACGAATTCTTCGTGCCTGAGGATCCCGTCGAACAAGAGCGTTTTAAACGCAGGCTTATGGCCACGGCAAACAGCCTCAAGAAAAAGCAGCAACAGCTTAGAGCTGATCAAGATCTGCTAGCCGATAGATGGACTGAAGTCCTCGCGGCCGAAGGGCATGAGCTCGAAGGCCCCTCCAAAAGCTACCCGAAACGCAAGCTGCTCCCCCGATTAGAGGAGGAGGCGTATGAACCTGCATCACCAGCAGACAATACGGCTGACCGACCACCCCGTGGTCGCGATAGAGAGGCCCCTAGACCCTTCACTAGAACCGTACCCCGGCATCGCTCGAAAAGCACAAGGCCACAGGGGAACGCTCCGGACTTGCAAGATATATTGGAGGATAAGGCAAGACAATCAAGATCGATCTATGGATCGCGTGGGCGCCCCATGATACGTGACGACAACCGTCGCGCCGGACACAGTAAGTCCGGCCGGGCCGAACAAAATAGACAAAGCTCTTTTGAGCTCCGTCGTGATATCGCCCAGTACAGAGGTGCCGCACACCCACTATGCTTCACAGATGAAGTAATGGATCATCAAATCCTCGAAGGGTTTAAAACAGTGAATATTGAATCTTACGATGGCACAACAGACCCCGCGGTTTGGATCAAAGACTATCTCCTCCACATCCACATGGCCCGCGGTGACGATCTTCACACCATCAAATATCTCCCACTCAAACTTAAAGGACCAGCCCGGCATTGGCTTAACAGCTTGCCAGCAGAGTCAATCGGGAGTTGGGAAGACCTGGAAGCCGCATTCCTCGATAACTTCCAAGGCACGTATGTGCGACCACCAGACGCCGATGACCTAAGCCACATAATTCAGCAGCCAGACGAATCGGCCAGACAATTCTGGACACGGTTCTTAACCAAGAAAAACCAAATCGTTGACTGTCCGGATGCGGAGGCCCTTGCGGCCTTCAAGCATAACATCCGTGACGAGTGGCTTGCCCGGCACCTGGGACAGGAAAAGCCGAAATCCATGGCAGCCCTCACATCGCTCATGACCCGCTTCTGCGCGGGTGAGGACAGCTGCCTAGCACGCAGCAACAACCTCAGCCAAAATTCTGGCAGTCCAGATATCAAGGACCGTAATGGCAGGTCGTGTCACAACAAAAACAAACGCTGCATTAACGGCGATAATAGAGAAGATACGGTAGTCAATGCCGGATTCAGAGGCTCTAAACCCGGTCAGCGGAAAAAGTCATTCAAAAGAACTACTCCAGGACCGCTCATGCCAGATACACGGCACCCCCGAAAAGCCAGCCAACCACACCAACATGGATTGTTGGGTAGTCAAGCAGGCAGGCAAGTTAATTGCCGAAAACAATGACAAGGGGCTGCATAGCGATGACGAGGAAGAGACCCGACCGCCGAACAATAGAGGACAGAAGGGTTTCCCCCCACAGGTGCGGACCGTGAACATGATATACGCAACGCACATACCCAAAAGGGAGCGGAAGCGTGCACTCAGGGATGTATGCACGATGGAGCCAGTTGCCCCGAAGTTCAATCCATGGTCCTCCTGCCCGATCACTTTTGATCAAAGGGACCACCCCACCAGCATCCGCCACGGCGGATTCGCCGCATTGGTTTTAGACCCAATCGTCGATGGATTTCACCTCACCAGAGTCCTGATGGACGGCGGCAGCAACCTGAATCTGCTTTATCAGGATATAGTGCACAAAATGGGCATAGACCCCTCAAGGATTAAACCTACCAAGACGACCTTTAAAGGCGTCATACCAGGTGTAGAAGCCAATTGTACAGGCTCAGTTACACTGGAAGTGGTCTTCGGATCCCCAGATAACATCCGAAGCGAGGAGTTAATCTTCGACATAGTTCCGTTCCGCAGCGGCTATCATGCTCTGCTCGGACATACCGTGTTCACAAAGTTCAACGCGGTGCCGCACTACGCATACCTCACGCTCAAAATGCCAGGCCCTCGAGGAGTCATCACAGTCAACAAAAACACTAAACGCTCTCCCCAAACGGAGGAACACACAGCGGCTCTCGCGACAGAAGTACAGTGCAGCCTCTTAAGGCAATTCTCGAGTCCGGCCGTTAAGCGACTGGACACGGCTAAACGCTCTCTAGTAACCTACAACAAGACCACCTGGCACGTTCCGAGCACGCTTAGCAGTGCGGCCCCAACCCCAGCCCCTGTAAAACGTCAAGACATGTCCTTCGCATACACCATTACGCTCTGAAGATACCATGGGCATGGGGAGAGGGGCACGACCACGATAGGCCCAGACCGCGGCTCGACCACACCAGGGGCTCTCAAGTGTGTCGTTCTTTTTTTCTTTTTTCTTTTTTATTACCCACAGGACTCCATTCGCCAGAGGCCCTGTCCAGCAGCAGACCTGCCGAACTCACGATGCAACAGCCAGGGAAGGAGAAAGGCTACAACGAATATCCAGGTGGTCTCCATTATGAGCATTAAATCTGTTTTATGCACCATTCCGCAGCCTACCCCTAGAGGGGGACATTTTTAATAGTCCCACCCCTTGCTTATCGCACCATTTGTATCGTTCTGCATTTACAACAGTTTTTCTTGAATAAGTAATGCAGCACCCTTTTGCTTCCAATTGCATTTCTTTCTTATACATATGTTCATTTATGACCTGTTGCATCCGTACATTTTGGTACGGCTAAATACACAAGGGGCTTATGTTTCTCGCATCATGGTGTGATAAGTCCGAACACTTTCACAAGTGCGGCACCCCGAACTTATAGCATTATATGCATCGGCTCCGAATCATGTCTTGGGTCAATAGTTGGGTTTGCCCGGCTCCCATGTTTTGGTACCTTACGTTTCGTTGTATCGGCTAAGGTAGCACTGGGAGAACCACTGCGATTGCGCCCCAGTTGAGTTGGGCGAGCGCCTCAGTGGAGAAAGCTAAAACTGACCGTCATGATGAGGCGAGAGCTGGTTGCTGTTCGAGAGGTTTTTTGCGAGTCCCTAAAGACTTATGCCGCTTAGAGCGAGGAGACGGCTTTTTCCCGACCCAGGCGTGGATAGCGCCCCAAATTCGGCCTTCCGAATACTAGGGGCACCGAAATTTAAAATTATAGAATTCTATGGCTAAGTGAGAGTGTTCAAGCATTATAAGTCCGGTTCCCTTGTTCGCTGTGTTGAGCGCCTCCCTAGATGGACCCAAAAATGGGAACAAGAGTGCTCAAGTTTATCCCGAACACCCCAACACTCGTGGCATGGGGGCTGAAGCCGACGACTTGCCATCTCTCAGATTTGATAAACAGCCGCACAAAAGGTAATATTTTAAATTAACAAGCGTTGCTTAGCGCATATGAACTAAGTTTTCAACGCACAGGATAACAAAATGCGAGTCTACTCAAATATTACATCTTTGGAGCACTCACCCGCAATAGTGCGGGCACCCTTCAGCACAGTCTTATAATACATCTCGGGAGTACGATACTCCTTGCCCTGCGGTGGCGCGTCCGTCACAGGCTTCTGAGCATCCATCTTGCCCCAGTGCACCTTTGCGCGGGCAAGGGCCCGACGGGCACCTTCAATACAGGAGGATTGCTTGATGACTTCAACCCATGGACACGCATCCACCTGCCGCCACAGCCAAACAATGAGGCCCTTCATGGCCTGTTCGGCCGCCTTGTGGAGCTCGACCAGCTGCTTCAGCTGGTCGCTAAGGGGCATCGGATGTCCGGCCTCAGCATACTGAGACCAAAAGACCTTCTCCGTCAAGCTCCCCTCCTCGGCCCGGTAGAACGCGGCAGCAGCGGACACGCTGCAAGGAAGATCTACGAACGCTCCTGGAGAGCTCCGAATTCGGGTAAGTAATAGGTAATTAACACTCACATGCTTACTTTGCATGAAAAATTCCTTACCCGCTGCTATTTTCTTCAACGCCTCGATTTCTTGGAGGGCTTTGTAGGCTTCAGCCTTAGCGGCTTTGGCACTCTCAAGAGCAGATGGAAGCTCAGACTCTCGAGTCTTCAAGTCACGCTCCAGGCTCTCATGTTTTTCCACGAGATCTTGGAGCTCTTGCTGTACCTCTGCCACCCGCGCCTCCTACTTCTCTCGCTCGGTGCGCTCCGCGGCCGCATTACGTTCGGCCGCGGCCACCGCCTCCTTCAGGGTAGCCGCCTCGTTAGTGGCCCCTGCAATACCCACGTTATCCTTGTCATTCTTCTTGCAACCAAAATCCTTTTCTGTAAGGTACAATTTTAATAAGGTGTTACTCACCTTCCTTGTCCTCGAGCTGCTTCTTGGCACGACCGAGCTCGTTCTCAGACCGCTCGAGGCTTTGCTTCAAAGCATTGACCTCCGCAGTCAATGCGGCAGATGTCAGCAACGCAGCCTGCAATCCCATATTGACATATTTTTTATGACTCCTGCGTATATCTTTTTAGATCCTCAGTCCGGCTTTTCTTTCCGAACACCGAACCGAGCATCAGGGGCTACTGTCTATGTGGTACTATTTTACATATATCAAAATTCTTACCTCAAAGCCTGTTAGAAGGCTGCTGCAGGCTTCGGTCAGCCCGCTCTTGGCGAGCTGAACCTTCTGAATCACCGCACTCATAACAGTGCGGTGTTCCTCTTTGATGGAGGCGACATTGAGCGCCTCCAGCAAGCTATCCAGCGCCTCCGGTTGGACGAAGGCTGCCGGCGTCACGGTCTTGCCCTTCTTACGAAGGGGCCGCCCGCCGGACTCCGGAGCCACTATGGGTTCCAGGGCCGAGTCCGGTGCAAAGTCTGGGAGATTGTCCTGCGACACCTCCGGGGCCTCCTCCTCCTGGTGGTCCCTTCCCGGGACCCCACCTCGGCATCGTCCGCGTCATGGGGGGTGGAGGCGGTCGGGAGAGAATCCATATCCGACGCACCTAAGGACCCGCTCGACGAAGCGGGAAGATCATCCTTGGGCGGACTGCAGGGTTGTATGCGGCATTAGAAAGACATTGCGTGGCAAAAAAGAAAACCATGAAGTTATTCGGGAGTCCGAACACTCACGATCTCGCCAGGGGCTTGGCCCTTGGAGGCCAGTCCTTGTCGTCGTCACTGGCGTTGGCAGAGCAGTCTGGGGAAAGAGTTTTTCCCTTCTTGGACCCTTTGGCCTCCCTCGTTGGGGAGGCCTTTCTTTTCTTCCCTCCCCCCGCTGGGGGAGAGGCTTTCTTCTTCTCCTCCTCACCTTTGTGAGAGGAGTCGGCCTCGGAGTCGTCATCCGATAACACCTGAAAACGGGAACTCTTCCGAGTGCCCGTGGCCTTCTTCTTGGACTTCTTCTCCGGCACCACGTGGGGTGCCGGAGCCAGCAACCCCGTTAGGCGGGCGTCCGCTGGGTCCTTTGGCAATGGGTCCGGACAGATAGTCTGTTCGGCCTTCGTCAGCCAGTCCTGTCAAAGGAAAGGGAGTTTAGATCCCGCATAGTGTCAAACTATGGAAAACAAGCGTCCCGTAAAGGACAAAATCGCTTACCTCGTTAGCCGGACGCTGCGAGCTGAATCAGCGATCTTCGGTAGCGGATGCAGGAGCCTCGGCACCCTTGAACAGCACCTTCCAGACATCTTCATACGTAGTGTCGAAGAGCCCGCTCAAAGTCTGGTGCTGCGCCGGATCAAACTCCCACATGTTGAAGCCCCGTCGTTGGCACGGGAGGATCTGGCGGATGAGCATGACCTGGACTACATTGACAAGCTCGAGCTTCTTGTCCACTAGCTTTTGGACGCAGGCTTGGAGTCCGGTCAGCTCCTCCGAATCACCCCATGTCCGGCCGCTCTCTTTCCAGGAGGTGAGCCGTGTGGGGATGCCAGATCTGAATACGGGGGCCGCTGCCCATTCGGGGTCACGCGGCTCGGTGATGTAGAACCACTCCGATTGCCACCCCTTAATGGTTTCCACGAAAGTGCCCTCAAGCCAAGTAACGTTGGACATCCTGCCCACCATGGCGCCTCCGCACTCCGCTTGGCTGCCCTTCACAACCTTCGGCTTGACACTGAAGGTCTTGAGCCACAAGCCAAAGTGGGGCTGGATGCAGAGGAAGGCCTCACACACGACGATAAACGACGAGATGTTGAGAATGAAATTCGGGGCCAGATCATGGAAATCCACGCCATAGTAGAACATGAGCCCCCAGACAAAGGGATGGTGTGGGAAGCCCAGTCCGCGGAGGAAATGGGTAAGAAATACTACCCTCTCATGGGGCCTGGGGGTGGGGATGAGCTCTCCCTCATTGGGGAGCCGATGCGCGATGTTGCTGGATAAATATCCGGCGCTGCGCAGCTTCTGGATGTGCCCCTCCGTGACGGAGGAGGCCATCCACTTGCCTCCCGCTCCGGACATAGTTGGAGAAGGTTGAGGTGAGATGTGCAGACTAGGGCGCTGGAGCTCGAGTTCACGGAGATGGATAAGC
The DNA here is from genome assembly GCF_002162155.2 of Triticum dicoccoides. Taxonomy (NCBI): domain Eukaryota; kingdom Viridiplantae; phylum Streptophyta; class Magnoliopsida; order Poales; family Poaceae; genus Triticum; species Triticum dicoccoides. The sequence continues at coordinate 584,410,257 of NC_041381.1, forward strand.
CAAGGAGGAAGAAGGCGCAGGTAAAAGGGTTGGATCCTTATCCCCTTATATGGGCGGACAAAAACATGTGTCCCCGCCGGCCTAATAAAACTCGCTTATCTCCCAAGCGCCGCAATCAATGGCGCGGTTGGGTTACCCACGTCCGTATTGATGGGAATCCCGGAATAAGGGGAACACGATCTCTGCTTCGACAAGACGTGCCAAGGAAACCGCTTCGCTAAACGCACTGAGGTGGTACAATAAAAACAATTCGAGTAAAGGCTTGGTAGTGGCGTGACGTCACGCCACGAAATACGTCAGCAGATTGAACTTGTGTAAATGTTATTCTCTCTATGGTGGTATGTGGAATTTATTTTGCAGAGCCGGACACTATCCTGGTGTTCACGATCTTCCATAAATTATTCGGAGGAGGAACCCGCCTTGCAATGCCGAAGAAAATATGCGTGCCGGACTCGTCGTCGTTAAAGCCGGGTTCAGGGGCTACTAAGGGAGTCCTAGACTAGGGGGTGTCCGGATAGCCGAACTATCATCATCGGCCGGACTCCAAGACTATGAAGATACAAGATTGAAGACTTCGTCCCGTGTCCGGATGGGACTTTCCTTGGCGTGGAAGGCAAGCTTGGCGATACAGATATGTAGATCTCCTACCATAGTAACCGACTCTGTGTAACCCTAGCCCTCTCCGGTGTCTATATAAACCGGATGGCTTTAGTCCGTAGGACGAACAACAATCATACCATAGGCTAGCTTCTAGGGTTTAGCGTCCTTGATCTCGTGGTAGATCTACTCTTGTAACAAACATCATCAATATTAATCAAGCAGGACGTAGGGTTTTACCTCCATCAAAAGGGCCCGAACCTGGGTAAAACATCATGTCCCTTGTCTCCTGTTACCATCCGCCTAGACGCACAGTTCGGGACCCCCTACCCGAGATTCGCCGGTTTTGACACCGACAACGGGATTTCAACTTTATCGTATCTATAGAGAGAATCACTACAAAAACAATACACTTCTGTGATGATACGTGTTTGTCACAGTAGGTCGCGTTTTTTGTCATGCATGTACATCCATGATGATTTTATGAAAGAATCAAGATAGTCATACCTGTGTTGTCGTAGAAGTGTTCCATGACATTACCAAAATTATCATCATGGAAGTGTCCACTTCCATGATGATAAATCACGCGTCACAGAAGTGCTTTTGTCAAGGGTGACCGACACATGGCATCCACCGTAACGGAACGCTGTTAAGCTATTGGGTCGGGTTTTGGATCCGAGAACCCGTTAACAGCCCTGACCAATGGGGATTTCCACGTGTAAAATCATCATTGGCTGGAGGAAACACGTGTCGGCTCACCGTTGGGACAGATGTCATCCGCTCATTGGACCGAAGGCGTCTATGATACGGCGACACGTGGCACAGCCCAACAGAGGCCCATTCCTGTGAAAAGGCCGTCCCGTTTGACTTGGTCAAAAGGTGGCGGGCCGGCCCACGGAAAGCATGTTAACGGTCTGTTCGCATATAGCCCATTTACAGCCCGCTAACCTAGGGCCCATTACGCCCTATCCGAATTAGGTCCAATATGATTCAGCCCGTTTTAACTTCCGGCCCATGTGTGGCCCATGACTTCTTTTGGCCCATATGAGGACCTTTGTAACTCTTGGCCCATTAACGACCCATGGTGAAACTGGCCCGTAATGAACATTGTATCACTTTATACCCATTAACAGCCCGTTTTTCCATTCGGCTGTTTCAAAACCAAGTTATCTTTTGGCCTTCTCAGGGCCCATAGATTCTTGGGCTCATTTGCAGCATTCGGTTACATACGGCCCGTTACTATCATTTTTTGCTTGTGGGCCAAATTCAGCCCGTCGTTACAGTCGGCCCGTTTGCGGACCGTTAATACGTTGGGTTGTTTTCATGTCAAAAAAAACCCGTTGGGCTATTTTCATAGAGTTATCAAATACGTCCTATTAACGGCCCGTTATTATCCCCGAATAGTACGGCCCATGATTGGTGAAATGATGATACGCCCCGTAGAAGGCCCATGGATCCTACGGCCCGTATGAGGCCCATGGATAGTACGGCCCGTAGAAGGCCCATGGATCGTACGGCCCGTAGAAGGCCCATGGACCCTACGGCCCGTAGAAGGCCCATGGACCCTAAGGCCCGTATAGAAGGCCGATGGATCCTACGGTCCGTATAGAAGGCCAATGGATCCAACGGCCGGAAAAAGGCCCATGGATCATACGGCCTGCAGGAGGCCCATGGTTACAACAGTCCGTGTGTTGCCATGATTATTTTGGTCTAGTTACCAAAAATAGGCTATTGTGGCCACTAGAAAAAAACAGAAAAAGAACTGCAGTGACTACAAGCAAACAACTAAACAACACAATAAGGAAATAAATAAGCAAGCAATTAACGCTAGCCTATTACCCCTATTACACATATTACATCCACTGGGCATCAAAGTTCACCACCAGTGCAAATATAGGGAACAAAGCAGCACATTACATACATTGGCCATCAAAATTGGCCACCAGTGCAAATAAACGCGGCAGCAAAACAAGAGCATAACTGAAACAACTTCAGAAGAACTCAAGAAACATTATCCTGGGTATCCACCATGCCGGCAATAAGCTTAGCAAGCTGATTAGCTTTGTACTGTTTGGCGCTAAAGTCCTCCAATGCTTGCTGTTGCACCAGAAAGTATGCATCTGAATGCTCCAGGGACTTCCGTAGTCCTTCCGCTTCTTGTCGCAACACAGCTGATCGATGTCTTTCAGCTTGTAGTTGAGACTCAAGAAACTGAACTGATTCAGACAGTGAGTTTGAATAGCTTGTGCAAGCGGTAGTGGCCAGTAACTCGAACACTAAACCAAGACAGGACTTTGGGGTTGTCTCGCTGTCTTCAAGATAGTCTTCCTTAGCTGTTTTATCAGCTTTGTTGGAGACCAACAAGGATGTGTCATTATCCTGAACCTTATCTGCATTACTTCCTTTACCATTGCTTAATAAGGCACTCTTCCCCAATATTCTGTCACCATTCTAAAAGAAGAAACAAGCACACACATAACAAGTTTAGCATGTACTAGTATATGAAACTCATTTCGGTGAACCAGTTCAGTAGTAAGGTGGACAGGATTAAACTACCAAGTCTTCTATTGCCAAGTACTAGTACATAATAAAAGCATCAAACAAACATATATCTATGTCCTATGGTCACTTCATTGTCTTGCCAAATCAAAATAGAGACACGGTTCAAATCATATCAGTTCAAGACAAAGCAGTAGTGAAAGAATACAAAGCATGGGAAACTACACGGCACAACAAGATTTCAGATGGGTACCACGGGTCTACATGTACAACAACACTATTGGCTCTGTTGTGATGCTAGTAATGTGTGATATGAAAGTCAACTGTATACACAATTCAAATTAAAATCAACAGAGCTATTGATAAGAGCAAACCTGTTAAAGAAACATGCGTGAACATACCTGCTGTGCCATTGAAGTTTCGATTGGATCCTTCAATTTAAAATAAGTTTATATGAGTAAATACAGTGATACAAGAGCAAAGCAATCATAGTTAAAAAAGGTGCGCCTAAGCGAGTGCTTAAGCGCGCCTAGGCTCTAGGCATTGGCAAAACGCATTGCGCATAACTATGCATAATCTATGCATAACTGCACATAAGCATGTGCTTTGGTCAGTAAAGCGCAAGGCAGTGGCAAAACACACAATTAACGCCTAGCGCTTTTTTGAACTATGATAGCAATGGAATCTTATATTAGAACAGTTGTTCTTCAGGTTTAGGCACTTGTTCTACATGAACAGAGTACAGTAAGACGCAAGAATATAATACTTAAAAATAGAAAATGAGCTCATAGACCTTACCACATTCTTGGTTCGGGACCAGTACAGAACAAGGCCTTCCCAGTCATCGTCCAGTAAATGTGTCTTACGAGAACGTAAGGGAATTTGATGAGTTTCTTTGCCGGTGAAGTATGTTTTCTTCAGGTAATTCCGATACTGCCACCAAGCATTCTTGAAGATAGTAGAGGTATTAGCACAGGTTACCTCATCCTAAGTTTACAAATCGGTCCTTCTCGATAGAGAAAAATGGGAAAATTTGATGTAATATACCCATCATGGAGGTAGGATGTATGGGACGAAGCAAAGTAATTGCCATGAATAACATTACTTACGCATAACTCCTGGACAAACACCTGCAACTGGCATTTTCCTTCATCTTCAGTATAATATTTCCAAGATGGGAAGATACGCACATATTATTTAACAACATCAAATGCGATAGATTCTAAACTACGACTAGCTGGTTGTGCTTCCTCCACAGGAATAGACGTACTAACTGGTGGAGTTGGGGTTCGCCGTGATAGTACTGGCCCTTTGGGCATTGGAGCTGCCTTACTAACTGCTCTTGTTTGGGAGCTCTATGGTGGAGATGGTCTTGTGTCAACAGGAACTGGGTTACTATCGGCTGGGGTTGGAGTTAGATTGGGCGAAGCTAGTTCTCTGTCCATCGCAGTAGGGGTACAATCTGTGAGAGTTTGGGTTATGTGTGGTAGGGCTGGTTCTTGTGCATGTACAACCGGGGTGCTATCTCCACCAAGAGGTAGCACTATTTTATTTGAAGACTGTGTTTTTAGTCCGCTAGATACTGGCATCACCCGCTCCAATTCAAATGGCTGATAAACAGGAAACATAGTTGAATGTACAGACATTGTATGAGAGACAGATGCAATAGATAGTGTGGAAAAAATAGGGCATGAAATAATTGGCATGTATATAGTTTAACTAAAACGGATAGCATGACATAATTTCACATATATGATGTCTATCTAAACTGGATAGCATATCATAACATAATTCAAAGATATGATGAATAACTAAACAGGATCGCATGACATAATTCACCTACATGTTATCTAAGTAATCAGGATCGCATCATTTAATTCACATATGTGATTTATATGCTAAACAGAGGGCATTCGATATGTTGTCTGAACTAAGAACATGGTGTTGAATATTGTGTATATGATGTCTAAACTATGCAATGCAAGACACCGTATGCATGATATGAGCAGTATAGCCATGCCAAGTTAGAGCATACACCTCAGTGGGGGAATAGGATTGGTCATCTGTCTCTGAATCCATCTCTGAGGAGCTATCGGGACCCAACAAGAGATCTGCTTTGACAAGTAGCACTATCTGTTCTGAAGGCCTTGTTTTCACTCCAGATTTTTCCATCTCCCACCCAAATGGCTGATTCACAGGAAGAGTAGTTTAATGTACAAACATTGTCGACAAATGGAAATGTAATGAAGAAAAGGATGGGCAAGATATCATTCAAATATATGATGTCTGGTTAAACAGGATGGCATTGCACATTTCACATATATTATGGCTGGCTAAAAGACATGAGACTGCATAATTCCCATATATGATATAGAAACTAAACAGGTAGCATTACAAAACAAGTCTAAACTAAGCAGATGACATATATGATGCCAAAAGTAGGCACTGCAAGGCAACATATGCATGATATGACTAACATCATCATGCCAAGGTAGAGCAAACACCTTGGGGGTAAATAGGAGTGGTCAGCGGCGTCTGAATCCGCCTCAGAACAGATATCTTCCTTTGAATTACAATCTGGAGAGGGGTGGGGAGGGTTTTCCATTGAACCCACCATGGAGTGATGTCTGCATGGCATTGTATTGCCGCGCAAAACTCTTCTATTTTTCTCCACATGTTCAGCATGACTGTGTACAATATCTGACATGCATACGAAAAAATATGGTGAGATTATGTAAGGAGAGCATGTAGAAATTTAGAGTGATGGTAACAACCAGTGCATGGATCCAAAAATAATGATAACAGGCTGATGATTGCTTTAAATTAATAAAAAGACAGATGATGATTGCTTTACTATTTGTTTCCCACCCAAGATGAACAACATAGGCATACCCTAGGTGAACCAGATATTAGACAGACATACTATTCGTTGCTGCCTCGATATGTGCCCCACAACTAATTTAGAACTCAAGTTTGAAAATTAATTTGGACCTGACTTGGGAGTCCAAGAGCTGAACAGGACGATAAAGTAGCAGGTAAGTTTAAGCAATGCATAACATAAGCAGAAACAAAAGAGTGCGACCTCTCTTGTGGACCCGTGTACTCCTCAGGTTCATCTGCTGAGTCGATGGTGGTGATGCTGTTGCGGTGGGTGCCGGCGGCAGGGAAGGAGATCTGAGGCGGCGAAAGACGGTCAGGAGTCGTGATGTCTGGTTTGGTGGATGCTTCTGTTGATGGAGTAGCTCAGGCGAGGTGGACAACATCGCGAAAGGAGCAGGACAAACCACACAAAGTTCCCTTCGACACGTACCTGTAACTGAAGTAATTCTGTAAGGGCTCATTTGGCTTGCATGATTCTTAAAACGCAGGGATAGTTAAACACCGGAATAGGATAGGAAAATGCACATGGTAGACAGAGCATTTGTAAACACAGGATTTCTGTCAACTTGGGTGTTTGGTTTACCGGAATTGGAAGAGCAGAGGAATGCAAAGAAACATGGCCAAAATAAAGTGAAACCATATGAAAGCATGTACAGTTAGAATGTTATTCTGGCACTAATGCACTTGGTCTTGTTTTCATGCATAGGATTTTGAAAAGTAGGTCCAGGTGGATGTTTTGCTTCATTCCTTTCAACAAAATGCATGAATAATTGAATAGTAGAGTGCCATTGGAAAATTCCCTATTGCTATGTTTTTTTGTTGAAGCAAAATAGCCCTAATGGATCGACGTGAATGTATAGTAATAAGTGATGCAGCAAGTGTACAACCTCTTTGCCGTAACCGTGTCGACCTCAGCATCATTGGGTTGGTCGCTGAAGCAGTTGAGGCGGAGGTGGCTGTCGGAGGTGTGGAGGAAGATCTGATGAATCTGTAGACGGCGTCCAGAGCACTGCTCTATTGTGATGGATCGTTCTGTCGTTGGAGCAGCTCCGGTGAGCCGTAAGACGTCAAGGCTGAAGCAGCACAAGACAAACTTCGTCAATCTCAAGTGGGATTCTAATAACATCTCCAATAGATGATGTAAAATGGATGTAAAATTAACATCACCAAAAACCACCTGACTACAACAGTTGAGGTAAAAACTGTTGACTCTGAACTTAACTGTCGAAACTGAAATTTACTGTGGAATTTGAATGCTACTGTCGAAACTGAACGCAATGGTAGCAGAGAGGCACTTGACATGTAGTTTAGGGAGGGCCTACAGTTCATCTTCAACCTGCACCCCCCTGAGCCGCAAGCCACCACCGGCCGAACCGCCGGCCCCAGCGCTGCCTCGCCGCCCCAAAACAACTCGCCACCGCCGCCCCGGCCAGCCCTCTAGGCCCCCTCCCCCACCCTGAACCCTAAGATAGATAGTGGGGTACCTCTCCGGTGAGCCCCCGTCCCCGCTGCAGGTGGTTCTTCC
>NC_041381.1:584418245-584420500 GCF_002162155.2 Triticum dicoccoides
AAAATCGACTGACCCAAAAGTCGATTCAGTCGACTAAAGGGTGGCTTAATCGGAGCAGAGCAGCAGCACGAGCAAGGGGGAGAGCAGCAGCAGCAGCTTGCCAAGCGAGCGAGCGAGCGAGAGCCGGAGCAGCAGCAGCAGCGCGAGCGAGCGAGCGAGAGCCGGAGCAGCAGCAGCAGATCCGGCTGGTATGGACACCGTCACCGAAGGGGCCTCGCACTAGGGGAGAGCCTCCATGGAGATGTCGCCCGCGGTGCCGGCTTCAAGGTAGCCGCTCCATGGGGGTGCGGGATGGAGCACCGTCGGTGCAGGGAGGTCGAGTTAAGGAGAAGGTGTGATGTGATGAGTGTACAACCTCTTTGGTGGCACTGAGTAGGCCTCGGCTTCATCCGAGGAGTCGGTGAGGATGTTGTGGTTCCGATGGAGCAGGTTAAGGCGGCGCTGTGGGGATGGAGCAACTGCGATAAACGAGGCGGTCGTCGGAGCAGCTCCTTGGAGGTGGAGGACAGGGCGGATGAACCGTCGGGACGGCGAGATGGACGACGAATCCTCATCCAGGGAGGTGGATGAGGGACGTCGAGCTGTTGCAATGGACGAAGTCATCGGGGAAGAGGCTCCAGCTGGGCAGCGGTGACGTGGCGGAAGGAGGAGGGTGGGGTTTCGCAGCCTGGGATTTCGAATGGCGAAAAGGGGGCGATGGGAGGGGGTGAAGCATGACTTAGGGAAGCGCTTGTCCAAAATGTAGGGTGTGTTACAAAAGTACCCCCCACCGATTTGAACTAGCGGCCCTTTTGGCTTAGGGTTAGAAGGGGGATTTCGCGTGTCGGGATTTGGCAGCTGGAGGGAGTTTTCGCGTGCGTTGTAATTTCGGGATAGCAAGGCGCGGGTTGTGAAGGCGCCAGTTTTGAGAGCACGATATCTGAATTTTCGGGATATAACAAGACGCGGGTTGAATTTTAGGGACAAGCCTAACATGTAGTAATATTGTACTTGTACGTACCAAATCAATTCGCACTTCCCTCAACCAAAAGGAAAATGAAAAAAATAAAACTATTCACACCACACAAAGAGAGAGTCTTGCCCCATTTTACTATACAAATGCTATTCAAAGTTACTCCCTCCTTCCATCTATATAGGGCCTAATGCGTTTTTTGATGCTAACTTTGACCAAATATTAGAGCAATGATATATGAAATGCAACTTACACAAAGCACACCTTTAAATTCGTCTGTGAAACGTTCTTTCAATGATATAATTTTCACATTGTGCATGTCATGTACTATTAATCTTGTCAATAGTCAAAGGCGGTCTTAAAAATCTCACTACGCCCTATATAGATGGAAGGAGGGAGTATGAATCCATGTTATGTCCGATTAAATTTTTCCGCTTGCTGTATAATGCATGTAACCTATTCATACCAACATTTTAGTGCATTCCAAATGTCTATACTACCGCTGCAATTCGAACTAAATTTGAATTCCTTTCTCTATTTCAATAAGAATCTACAATCATGCTTGTTGCCAACTTCAACCATCATAGTTTCCTTGCTATCCGCCAGATATAAATTAGACGGCCTATAATGCAGGATGGCAGGCACACCATCATCAACAACTCTGTTTTTTATAAGAGTAGATAAAATATATTAAATGTAGTATAACATGTTCATAACCACACCATGTGTATCACCGTTATATATATTCACACATGCGTCGGTTTAAACCACTATGATAAATTCTTCAAATATCTGAATTCGCTTTTTATAATGAAGTATATATGATCTCTATTCGACTTTTACACCCACACAACCCACTTATCTTTGTAGCTAGCGCTAACTTTCTCTTGTGCATGCACACGCCCGTATCCCTCTCACCCTCCCTCAGCATTCTCTAGCTCCATCGCGCAAATTTGTCTTATCATTTTAGGTCGTTCACCCATGGTGTGTGTAGGTCCCCCAGCTCCTTCTTTACGGCACACATCGATCGATATGCCTCTCTAGCCAGGTGTGCCTAGCACAAACATAAGCTTCCCCTCTTCTCTTGTCACCGTCCATGCCTCACTCCCACCACTCTTTTCATCGTTCTCGTACTCGCACACTCCTCCCCCTTGATATAGTATGCCCCTCGTACCACCTCCTACATGCATCCCTCTCTCTCTCTCTATCCTTCTCATCATGCCTCATTTGCTTCTAACACACACATGCATGTATACCGATCGATCTCCCAACATATACCTAGATCGACTTTAACTACCCCCCC
>NC_041381.1:584420781-584445453 GCF_002162155.2 Triticum dicoccoides
AAGTTATGCCTCTCCTTTCTCTAACAAAGGGCGATTGATCTTCCTATGTAGTTACATCTGCTTACCACAGCCACATCGTCCCCCCTCATCATTCGTGCATGCCTCATGACCCGTCTCTCACACACACGTGCACAGACAACAAGCAGCCATCTCCTCTCTTATTAATATTGCGGGTGTGCCCTCTGTTTGTCTAGCAAGCCTATCCCACCATTTGTTAGAAGCAACTCCACTACCACCCCCTCCAACACTCTAGCTCTGTCTCTCTCCCAACCTTATTCCTCTCCTGCACATATGCATGGATGCCGATCGATCTCCCTTAATACATGAGGCAGATTGATCTCCTTAATACATGAGGTAGGCCTCTCTCCTCCTCCACACATATACCAGCCATTGTACCTCTATAGTTAATTGGGCCTCCCTCTTCCCCCACCACACACCGATAGTTGAGCGCTGCAGGTAGGTATACATGCCATAGAGACAAACTGCACATGTCCCCTCTCACGTTCCAGTAGGCCAGCCACTCTATATCTTTGACGTGGGCACACACAAATTCGATGGCACTCTTTATCAATCGCACGCGCACACACACACACATCATCCATATCTTCGATTCTATGGACACCTCAAGCCGATGATATCTCCACTCTCTTCTCGTGGATCGCCCCCTCTATATATATGTTATATCCAGGACTCTATTTCACACACATTGCATATGTTACATTTTTTGATTGACCCCCCCTCCCCCCAAAAAAAACTCTCAAGAACCCACACACTATATCTCTCTAGATTTGTATCTCTCTCACACAACCCCACGTAGGTGGTGTACGTATACAAGAAGAGAATAGGTGCACCGTGCACGTACTCACGCTTCATGTCCGCCACACCCGCGCGGGTACACGGTGGAGCTCATTTCTTTACAAAATGGAAGCCCACATGCTAATTTGAACGCATGTAGTGGTTGTTTACCTAGGGAGGTCGTGTACCACGCATGCACGAAACAAAGTTTGACTTGACGCGTTGCCACGTTATTTTTAAATAAAGTTATGGCGCTCAATGGCACGTACACAAAATATAAAACGATTTTTATATAGAAAAAGGTATTCCGCTCACTATATACAATGGAGCCTGCCTACCTGGTTTGTCGCTCTTCGGAGTATCTCACACAAGGATGCGGTGGCCTCTCTCTCTCTCACCGTTGGTCACCGATCCGGCCGCATCCCGTCCGCCAGGGGAAAGGGAGTGTGGTGGCCTCTCTCTCTCTCTCACCGTTGGTCACTGATCCGGCCGCATCCCATCCGCCGGGGGAAAGGGAGGAAGTGCATCGTTTCTCCATTCGACGGCGCCGAGGCAGCACCTCCCGATCTACGGTACACGCCGTTCTCTCTGACCAAGCTCTGGCGCGGCAGGGCCTACGCCACCTGCTCGCAGATTCTGCCATCACTGCTCACCTAGTTACATCCTGACAACCTCCAGGTATCCCCTCCGGCCTTGCTCCACTGCCCGTCTTCCATAGTTCTTTGCCCAAAACATAGCTCGTCCGGTGTACTTTCCATATTGCATTCTCGTCCTCACACCATTTTAGACAAACACAACCGTGTTGTTATCTTCCCTTAGGACAAGGAATATGCTTGTTTTTTGTTGTTGCATGTGTCATCAACTGTTATTGGCCAGTAATTGTTTCCTTTCTACCTCGTTTTTGCAAACAGGGCTATCCATTTCACCTCGTTGCTATTGCGACCTTTTGGTGAACTGCACAAATCACTTTTTTCTTAAGAGTGTTTTATGCATTTGTACTAAAATGTCACACGGGCAACGTCTCTACATTTCAGTGCGACTGCACAAAGGGAGATTGGTTTTGCTCTATCCTCCTCATCCAACTCCGAGCCTAATCTTCTCCAACTAGTTAGTCTTAAGAGAGACTGCAAAGGTGACCGGCTTCTATTTGTGTGTTTATTGTTTCATCAGCAGTCCTCTACTATTGTAATGACACTTAATATCTTTGGAACAGGGACGCTCAGCTCTATTTTAGTGGAACTGCACAAAATGGTCGGAACGTTGCTTGCTCCAGACAGCTACTTTTTTTCCCGACATGCCTTGTTGATTTAGACAGAGCTGGGGGACATTGCTGCCAATGAAAGCATGGATCAATTTTAATTTAACACCTTCTCACAACTCTGTCTTCGGTTGTGATGTAATTATTAGCTCTGATCTGCTAATAATTGACATGCATTAGCAAGGAAGTTAGTTTCTTATTGTTTCCAAAAGAGCATCGATGGCATGACACGCGAAACAAAAGCTGAAAGCTCACACCATTGTACAATTTCATGTCACTGGAAAATTATTTGTATAGTACATCAATTATGTAAACAAATGATGGAAGCTTGATAGCATTGCCAGAAGCCTCTTCATCATCTGTGTCCATGTGCCATGCACAAAATTATACTCCTTCGTTCCTAAATATTTGTCTTTTTACAAATTTCAAACGGGCATATTTTAGAGTGTAGATTCACTCATTTTGCTTCGTATGTGTACTCCCTCCATTCCTAAATGTTCTATTCGTCTTTCTAGAGATTTCAACAAGTGACTACATACGGAGCAAAATGAGTGAATCTACACTCTAAAATATGTCTATATACATCCGTATGTGCCAGTCCATTTGAAATCTCTAAAAAGATAAATATTTGAGTAGTCACTCGTTGAAATCTCTAGAAAGACAAATACTCCGGAGTATATATTTAAGAACCGAGGGAGTAGTGCACAACCGCATGGGAGACTCAGCCCGGTCGTTACGCCACATTAATAGTGAGTAATGAGAAGTCAAATCATAAGCCCCACCTTTCCCACTGTAAGTTGCTCTGAAGAAGCAATCATCAATACGCTCTTCTTTGAATCCGCTCATACTACTCCATCTGTCACTGTTTATACAGCACACTTCAGAAAAAAGAAAAAAAATCTATGGGACCAAGGCGACTAGCGATCGGCCTGAAAAATAGCATTGGTAGTTATAGCACGGCATCTATTACTAGAGGGAATAAAGCATACACACATGCATGCAGTGCTTCCACCTCGGGTACACACATGCATGCACTTACTCCAGTAGTGCAGAGTACATGGAGAGAAAATTGTGGACTTGATTGCGGTTACCACGCCCTAATTAATTGAGCATTAAACCAAACGCGTCTAAAGTCTCTGGTCGTGGAAATGCATTGAGAGAAATGCATCATAATGAAGCGCGCCCTGTAAACTGTGACGGAGGGAGGAGTAGTATGAAGGTGCAAAACCAAGTACGCGTATGGCCAGTCGGTCAATGCACCTCCTCTTGGCATATCACTGACATGTGGGACAGGAGTGTGAGCAAACCGATCTCAATTGACGGCAAAGAGCCAACCCGCCGTTCCTTGAGAGAGACAAGGAGCGAGAACACACAGACGGGCTCGCGCGGAGGCCAAGGTATATTCGAGCATGGTTGGTTGATCGATATCATTCATTACATGTTAGGCTGCTGTTTTCCGCCCTTCTCCGGAATAAACGTGTACTTTATCAAAGATAAAAAAATAAGAGTAAAGACGGTCCACCATGCGGTTCTAGTAGTAGTACTACTCGTACTACTGCGCTTGGCTCTTCGCCTTTTCGTGAAGTCGAACAATGTTGGTACTCCGCATGTTGGGTACTATAGTGTATGCCTTTGACAATCTAACACCGAATGGACTGATGAATGTCCACCGAGGGTAGGTTGCATTAGTCAAAAGGCGTAAGCGAGCTTCACCTTGTCCTGCAAGCTTCTCCTCATTCTGCGAGTTGACGGGACACACCAAAAAGTAGTGCTAGGCCATACTCCCTCCTTTCCGGTTAATATGGCTTAATCTTTTTTGCGGGTAAATGAGAGAGCTTTATTCATATATAAGCATTCCTAGGACGATCAGCCAAGACACTGGTCACTAGGAAGCGAGGTACCCCACAAAAAAAGAAGTAGGAAGCGAGGTGTTTCATCAAGCCAGCTCTCGGCCACATTCAAAGTGCAGCAAGCACGGTTCGTACGAAGATGCGCCGCAAGGTTTGCTGACCTGTTTACATGCCAAATAACAAAAAAAGAGGAAATATTACCAAGCGCTACTATTTGTAACAGGATATGAGCGAGAATTAAGCGAGAATTGTGGCGAGTGTTCCATGCAATCAACTTCCATTATCACATGCGAGAACCCTGGAAGAGAACCAAATGTGTTGAAGATTGCTTTATCACATTTCAAAATTATAATAAGAGTGCAGACGCTCCTCCATCCGGTTCCTAGTACTAGTATAGTACGTACCTTTATAGACTACAGTAGTATTACTAGTACTAGTAAACTTTGCGCTTGGCTGTTCGCCCATTCGAGAAGTCGAACAATAATAGCACTAGTAGTATAGTGTAGGCTTCTGGCAATCTGACACCAAATTAACTGTTGCACGTCCACCGCCTGAGCGAGGGAGAGATTGCATTAGTCAAAAGTTTCTCCTTGTCCTGTGAGCCACCTTGCGCAAGCTTCTCCCGTCCTGCAACCTTCTCCTCGTTCGGCAAGTTTACGGGACACAGCAAAGTAATGCTAGTCCATACTGCCTCCTCTCTAGTTAACACGGCTTAATTACAAACAAGATAAATACACAGTCTGTCACTGTATATTTGTAAAAATACGGTCAGTGGACTTCATAATACGCTCATTGCGCTCAATTTATATATTTTCCGGTGTTTATACAGTCACTAGCTCACCCTGACTGAGTATGTGTGTGCATGCACGTGTAGGTTGAGCACTTGAGCGTGGCCGTGTGTGTTCCTCGTGTGCTCGGACATGCATGCGTTAGGTCGCCGCGCATGTTTTTGCATCCATGTGTACGTGTGACTGTTGCATACACGTAGGGGAGTACGTGTAGGGGCCACTAACGAGCAGTCAAATCACACAGTAAGTTAGTCGGAAGAAGCAACCATCATTTCACTATTGAATGACACGTACGCAATATAAAATGGTTGATATGGAGAGAAAAATAAAACCACTATATAGACACTAGCAGGAGCCTAAGCTAAAAGCCTGCTTGCTTAGGTTGCTCTCTTCCCAAGCATAGAACGACGGGCCTGATCCCGCAGCTGGGGGAAGGGAACAATGTTCTGCGTAGACGCGGTCGACATCGGCGAGGGACAAAACCCACAGTCGGTGCATCCCAATCGGGGGTCACCGCGGTATGGGCCTATGCCGCGTCCCAGCCGCCCTTCTAGCTACAGCCCGACGTCCCAGGTATAGTCCATCTTCCTTTTAGAGCCGGCTTGCTCCACTACCGTAGCTCCATCTCCATGTTGATCTTTCTCTACTTCTACAGGCTTCTACTTGTGATGAGTTTATGTCTCATGAACTAGTGCCAGTACTATTATTCTAATCACACTTCTTCAATATCTTTGCCATCAAGGATGCTCAGGTCGATTTTAGTGGAACTGCACAAAACAATTGTATGATCCGAGGGTGCCAGCCGTCTTTCCTTCGACAGGTTCTACCTGGCCAGGAAATTAAATCATTTTTAGGGTTTAGGGTTTAAGTAATAGTGACCCCATCAGTAGTTTTTCTTTCGTACACGCTCTCACAACTTTTTTCTTTAGTTGTGAAGTAAATATTGGCTATGATCTGTGAATCATTGAGATGCATCAGCATGCGTGTTAGTTTTCCTTTGTAACGCGGCAACCTTGGAATAGGAATGAAAATGGAGTGGAAAGTTTCCGTTTTTCCGGAGAAAAAATGGAAACGGAGGGAAACCAACGTTTCGTTTTGTTGGATCGCGCCATCGAGCAAAACCAACGTTTAAATCCCATCTGTCATGTTCGTGTCTCACCCTCCTCCACGGCTCGACCCCACACGGTCGCTCGCCATGCCACTCACCGCAGACCGAGTAGTACACGATGACTTTCTCGCCTGCTTGTCGATGGACCGCACCATGGAGTACTAGCACTACTGGAAGAGATTGACGAGTTGGGGGGGACAGCTAGCTGTAGCACAGACTCCCAAGAACTTTTTACATGCATTGTAGCCGCCTATTGTGACCTTTGAACGTGGAGCAGCCGCGTGCACCCAGAAGCGGCACGGGCGACGCTCTCTCCGCCGGCGCGCCACTTCAATGCCGGCGCTAGTGAGAGGTCGCGTCCGCTCTGGCCGGTCATGAATGCGGCACTAACTGTTTCGGGTGGGAAGCACGCGCGGGTGATGAAGAGGGTTCGGGTTGGTCAGGACCGGCCGTGGCAGCGGTCCGGACGTGCGCAAACAAGAGATGTTGTACGTTAATATTGTTGTGTATATAGTTAACAACGTAAATAATGTGCCAGTTGGACAAATATGATTGGAGATGGAGATGGAAATGGAATTTTACGTAAACATGGATATGCATGTCTATGTCTATGTGTGTGTGCGCGACGACTGTCGCGACCTGGAAGCGGGGGCGTGTTTTTGATCGAGTTTTCTTTCTTGGTACGTTAGAAAATCAGTTTTTCTAATTCACATCTAGATGTTATTTAAGGATATCACATCTAAGCTCCCACAATTATATAATGTAGCAACAAGAGACAAAAAAATAGCACAAAAAAAATAGACCACAAACAGAGTGGACATCAACTTTGATGTGACATAACTATGTCACATCTAGATGTATCCTAGACAGGCCCTTCAAAAATTGTCCGCCAATTTTCGTTTCTTTTTACCGGGAACGCGCGTATTCTATTTAAAACCAGTGCAATGGAGAGATTTTTTTACTCCATTATGGCCTCTTGTTTGATAGAGTTTCTCGCGTCTCGCTCTCTCACCCTCTCCATATCAAAATAAGATGACAGTGTCCACTCTATCTCTCTCCTCACCGGTGGTCATAGATCCGGCCGAATCCCATCCACTGCGGGAGGTGAGGAGGTGCAGCATTGACGTTGTCGCCATTGGCGACGGAGGAAGCCAATGCGCACCATCCTCTCGGAGCCGGCGCTGGCGCGGATGAAGATCCTCCGCGCCCTTGTTCGCTTTCATCGTGTGGGCTGATCCCGCCCGCCCGCCTAAACAAAATCTCGCCACCTGAGGTATAACTTCTTGTACTGGTCCAGCTCCCCAGGTCACTGCATGCGGGTTTTCTTCTATGCGACTACTCCCCAGCTCCCCATGCATAGTAGCTAGGGTTCTTCGGCTGGTCCAACATCACCTACTAGTACTATTATAGAGAAAATGCCACTCAAAAAGTTGTCCTGATTTATGCCTCAGTGGAGGTATACATGTTGTTTCGAAAAAAAGTACATGGTGGTTGTGCGGTCATTGTCCATATGGTGGTAGTACTATCACTGGTTAAATGAAGAAATGCTTTTTTTTCTCGGGTATCCTGGTTTAGTTCCGATCAAGATAATTATGATGCTTCTGTTTGTTGGTGTACTTTTCATTAATTCTTATTGACAATTGAGATGTCTTTGCTAACCCTTTTTTATATTTTTGGAAACAGCGATGCGTGTCTCCATACCCGGGCATGTCTTCCTCAATTTTAGTGGAACTGCACAAAATTGGATGGCCATTGTTGTTTCGCCTCACTGTCCTCTGCCTCGTGGTTCTTCCTTCCTCGAGCTTGATTACTGAGAAGAAACAGACCACAATGAGGATTTGTCGGACTTCATAGGTGCCTCACCCAAACTTAATGCCAAATGGATGATGCATCACCATGATGACCTATCGATGCTCATGGTTGCGCCTCATGGTTGCGTCGGTTGGTGAAGCTGATCGATTTTCAATGAAAAACAAGCTGTCTTCCATCAGTGCTCTTTGCTTGTTATGCACAAAGATGATATCCTTCGCCAGTTCACCTTGGTTGCGTTGGAGACGCGGTCGTCTTTCACGTTGGTGCAATTTTATCACACAATTGGCTATGAACCAAATGTTTCCTTGAAGAAGGATCGACATTAGTACTAAGATCATAAGTTTTGTATTGATTTCTAAGACTTCTCACAACTTTGCCTCCAGCTCCCCTGTAATTTTATTTGTCCAGCTATTAACTTTGATTTAAAAAAAGGTGTGTACTAAAAACCCGGATGGACATAGTAGCCCTCCATTTTTATTTACTCCGCATATTAGATTTGACTGAAGTCAAACTTTGTAATACTCTCAAACCTTTCTGATAATTGAAATTAAAATTCTTTATTTGTACACACTCTCACACATTTCCGATAATTTGGCGCATGTGTGGTTGTTCACTTAAGGGAGGGTAGTGTACCACACGTGAAGGACAGGAAGTGCGACCAGGACGCGTGGGCGTGGATCGTTAGTTCATTAGAAGTAGTACTAGTTTTCTTCATTGTACATTAAATAAAGAGTTTCGTTTCGTACTTACACAATTTAAAACGATTGTTATGGAGAGAATAAGAAAACCACTCCACTATATATTAGTCGTATACAAGAGAGTACTATATGGACGTAGCTTCATTGACTTAGTGCACCTGCCTTTGGGTTTATGACAGGTGGGCCCAAATTGTGGCTGGCTCACCTGTCATACAGCCAAAAGCAGGTGCAGTGAAGGCACCGAAGCTCAGTCCATACTATAGTAGTATATATATAAGCGGGAGCCTCAGCGCTTGTTCGCTAGGGTTTGCACTCTCCACACGCTCGCCGCACTACATATATTTTACACACTGGAGGCTCAGCGTTCATTTGCTATGGTTTGCTATATTCACAGTCTCTCGCCCTCTCTTCACCAGATCTAAACAAGACTGTGTTGTCCTCTTGTCTCTCTCTCCCCCCTCACAGCTGGTGAAGGAGGCATTTGTATCCCGTCGCACCGGGAAGGGGAGGAGGTGCAGCGTTCACTCTATCGCATTCGGCGAGGGAGGCAATCCACTGCCGGCTGCGCTGTTCTCTTTCACCCAGCGCCTGTGCGGGAGGGCCACCGACCCCTTCTTCCTCGCTGCCGTACGTAGTGTGGGCAGATCCGGCCTCCCGCCGCACGCCTTGCCACATCCCGATGACCCTAAGGTATAAGTTTCTTTGAAACCGTCGTTTCTCTAGCTGCATGTGGATCTTTTTCGATCTGTAGTCGAATCTAGGTCTTGGTTCAAAGAGGAAAGAATGGTGCGGTGGGCTGGAGCAAGAATCTAGGATGTGGTTCAATGAGGAAAGGAGGGGCAGAAAGTATGTAAGTGCATCTAGTGCCCCTTAGTGATTTTGGTGTATTGAAGACTTATAGGTTAAGGGACTAATGCGTTTGTGAGTGTACACAGGTCTATAAGTCTATGAGGAGTTTGATATTTATAGGGAAAGTCGACCCCTAAAAATGAATATCTTTGACTGAAGATTTTGGTATTTCTGAAGACTTTCATGAAGACTTTGAAAGTGAAGAAATTGGTGTTACCGTGAAGACTTGATATACATGCGAGGAAAATGAAGCTTGAAGACTTTCGTTTTCATAGTTTTGTTTTTCTCTTTCTTGAGTCATAGGAAATATCGTACTATTAAAGGGGGTCGAGGAAATACTAAGGAAAAATTTCCAAGTGATGCTCAACTCAAAATCCTACACCAACCAAACCCTTCGATTGAAGCCTTTGGAAATCTCATACAGTTCAGTCAATTTCTTCAGTGACAGAGACGAAGTTCTTATGGTTGCTGAGGAATTTGTTCTGACTAAGGAGTTAGGAATTCGCTAGTGCGGATTTCCTACACAGTGAGGATCATGATAGCCCTGAGGAATTTGATAGTCAAATTTCTGACCGTTGCTGTGCTATGCGCCAGCTGTCCCAAAATATCTTATCCACCTAACAGTCATATCATACAAGGGCATTTATGTCTTATCATGTCGGGCTGCTCCCTAGGCTATAAATAGCCGCCCCCTACAACCACTAGTTGGTTGGCTGCTCCGAGAGAAATTGACACTTGTCATTTGAGAGCAACCCATCCTCCGAGGACTTTGAGCAAAAATCATCTAGTGAGGAAAAACCCCAAACCCGAACACATACAAACCCAAAGTGATTGAGCATCACTGAAGAGATTGATCATGCGTGGATCCGACGCTTGTTACCTTTGAAGACTGTGCTTCTTCCAGACAGTTAGGCGTCACGGTCTAGAGCATCCAATAGGAATTGTGGATCGCCGAGTGACCGAGTCTGTGAAGGTTTGGAAGTCACCTGAAGACTTACCACGAGTGTTTGGACGAGGTCTGTGTGACCTTAGTTCAAGGAGAATACGGTGAGGACTTGGTGTCCTGAGCTGCGTGCTCAGCGACTGGGTGTCCGGGACTGCGTGTCCTCGAGTTTAAATACTCAGCCGCTCCAACCAGACATACAACTGAGACAGCTGTTGGAACTGGTCTAACAAATCATTGTCTTCACCAACCTTACTGGTTCTATTTCCTCAACTCTTTCATTTCCTCATTACTGTGTTGAGTGATTGTTCATATCTGTGTTTGAAGACTTTGACTGAAGACTTTCTTAATTTCCTCAGTTCAATTTCTTCAGTCTGTTTGTCTTCATCTTGTGTTATCTTGTGTTTACGCTTTCTGTACTCTGTGCTTGTCTTCATTTCATCATGATGACTATGTTTGTATCCTGTTATGCTTACTTCTGAGTACTTATTCCGCTGCTAGTAGTTCTTCGCTAAGGAATTTCCTCACCGGAAAATTCCTCTATTCACCCCCCTCTAGTCGATATAACGCATTTTCAATTGGTATCAGAGCAAGGTACTCCGTTGTTCTGTGTGATTTTGGTTTAACCACCTAGAGTTCTAGTTATGTCAACCGCAGGTATGATCAAGGTCTCCGATGGGTGTCCTACCTTCGATGGCACGGACTACCCCTACTGGAAGAATAAGATGTGAATGCATCTTGAAGCAATTGACAACGATCTCTGGTACATTGTGGAAAATGGTGTTCCCTCTGTCACACCTTCTCTGAATGCTGCTGATGTGAAGAGATTCAAGCAACTCGATTCTCAAGCGAAGAATATCATATGTGGCCATCTGAGTAAAGGACAGTATGGTAGAGTGAGTGCTTTGGAAACTGCTAAGCTTATCTGGGATAGGCTCTCCAAAGTAAACGAAGGAGTCTCAACTCAACGTGACTCTCGTGTTGACGTTCTTCGCAATCTCTTCAACCGCTTCAAAAGACTCGACAATGAAAATGTTCAGCAAACCTTCGATCGCCTCACTGACATCTCAAATGAGCTTAAAGCGCTTGGCGCCACTGACATCACCGACCATGAGGTGGTGAAGAAATTGCTGAGATTGCTAGATTCCTCATTTGATACTCTAGCACTGATGATTCAAGAGCGAGCTGATTACAAGTCACTAGATCCAGCTGATACTAAATACTCATGAGTTCTAGCTTGCTCAAAAGAGAGATCTCTATGGTTCAAGCTATGGCAAAACACGTGCCCTGAAGGCCAAGGCTGTGTCTGAATCTGAATGTGAAGACTCTGGTAGTAGCCTCGGTGATCCTGAAGAATTGAGCCAGGAGCTTGCACTGCTCGTGAAGAAGTTCCAGAAGTTCTCAAGACGTGGTCGCTTTGGAAAATCCTCAAGAAGCAGTGATTCCTCATCAAGTGACTATAAGAGAAAACTTTGCCACAAATGTAAGAAACCTTATCACTATATTCAAGATTGTCCTCAATGGGAAAAGGAATTAAAGAAGAAGAAGAAATACAAGGATTACAGTTCTGATGACGCTAAGAAGAAGAAGAAGAAATCTTCAAAATCTTCATCATCAAAATCCTCGAAGTCTTCATCTCACAAGAAGAGCAGCTCCAAGAAGGTTCGGGCATTCATTGGCAAGGAAATGGACTCTAAAGCTGAATCTAAGGAACATGAGGAAGAGGAGGCTTCTGAGGAGTCCGAGTCTGGTGTTGTGAGTCTGGCTCTCGCTACTGCCTGCGTCAGCAAGTCTATCTTCAACTCTGAAGAAATTGATCACACCAACAAAGCTGACGAAGACAATGATGACTACACTCCCACCTATTGTTTCATGGCAAAGGGTGCCAAGGGTAGAGCTAAGGGCTATGAATATGCTCATTATTCTTCAAATCATTATGTTCATAAGTCCTTGAAGAATTTCTCTACTTATTCATATGCTTACCCTAACCCCTCTTATGTGAAACGAAATGGATTGGCCTCTATGCCACCTTTCTCATATGGTGCTCGCAGAGTGATGAACTCTTTGCCACCCCTTTAGATGTGGGTGGTGGAGAAAAAGAACTAATCCTTTATGCAGGGTCAGGTCTCCAGACGTGCTTTAAACGTCTGAAGAATTTGCTGGAGGCCTGACAAAAATGCCTGAAAGGACGCAGGCAAATCATGATGAAATGAACTTTCATTTCACACATCCTCATATTGAAATATCTGTTTTACTGTTTGATGAAATTTATCTGATGAACTTGATATCATATTCTTCACTGATGAAGTATATGAGATCGTAAGTTGCACTAATTCATCTGCAGGATGATCAGCCCAAAGCCAACGAGTGGGTTCTAGATAGTGGATGTACAAATCACATGACGGGTGACAAGAGTCTATTGATGGATGCTCCCTTAACACCGTCACATCTGAAGCACATCATCTTCGCTGACAAAGGCAAAAGTCGGGTATTGGGTCTAGGTAAGGTTGCGATCTCAAAGGACCGACACATGGACAAAGTCATGCTTGTCAAGTCCTTAGGATACAACCTCATGTCTGCCTCAATGCTTTGTGATCTTGATATGGTTGTTGTCTTTGGAAGATATCGATGTGTTGTGATCATGGAAGATGACCATTCCAAAGTCTTCGAAGGCTTTAGGAGAGGAAATCTGTATATTGTTGATTTCTCTACAGGACCACAACCAGCCATGTGCTTACTTGCAAAAGCTTCAGAAGGCTGGCTATGGCATCGATGACTTGGTCATGCTGGCATCAGGAATCTGAACACGCTTGCGAAGAAGAAGCATGTCATTGGCATTGAGAATGTCAAATTCCTCAAGGATCACTTATGCGGAGCTTGTGAAGCTGGAAAGATGACAAAGGCAAGCATCCAGCGAAGACTATCATG
This sequence comes from Triticum dicoccoides, assembly GCF_002162155.2. Classification (NCBI taxonomy): domain Eukaryota; kingdom Viridiplantae; phylum Streptophyta; class Magnoliopsida; order Poales; family Poaceae; genus Triticum; species Triticum dicoccoides. The sequence continues at coordinate 584,433,811 of NC_041381.1, forward strand.
ACCACTACTCGTCCATTTGAATTGCTTCACATGGATCTCTTTGGTCCTAATCATTATTCTGCTGCTTCGAATGATGCATCTCTATATGGCTTTGTTATTGTTGATGACTATTCTCATTACACATGGGTACACATTGTCACTTACAAACATGAAGTGCAGGAAATCTTCAAACGATTTTCCTCGAGGGCTTCAACCAACTTTGGTGTGAAGATCAAGCACATCAGAACTGACAATGGGACTGAGTTCAAGAATTCCGGTCTTGATGGCTATCTTGATGAACTTGGTATTACTCATGAGTTATCTGCTCCTTATACTCCTCAGCAGAATGGCGCCGTGGAGCACAAGAACAGAACCCTCGCTGAAATGGCTCGCACTATGCTTGATGAATACAAAACGCCTCGTCGTTTTTGGATTGATGCAATTGATACTGCGTGCCACATCATCAATCGGGTATATCTTCACAAATTCTTCAAGAGACTGCCTATGAACTCCTCACTGACAAGAAACCCAATGTGAGTTACTTCGAAGTCTTCGGTGCTAAATGTTGGATTAGAGACCCTCATCACAATGCTAAATTTGCACCGAAAGCACATGAAGGTTTTATGCTTGGTTACGGAAAGGACTCGCACACCTACAGAGTCTTCAACAACGTTCTTCACAAGGTTGTTGAAACTGTAGATGTGCGGTTCGATGAAACTAATGGCTTGCAAAGAGAGCACCTACCTTTTGTGATAGATGAACCAGAACCTGAGGATTCTATCAAGTTCAAGGCTACTGAGGATGTTATTCCTACCGAAGAATCTGTTGAAGAATTCATTCCAGAACGTGAAGAAAATCGAGCTGGTGCACCTAATGAAAATGCTAAAGAAAATGGTGCTGAAGAAAATGCTGATCAAATTCCTCAATGACAACCAGCTCATCCTCGCATTGCAAAAGAAGTGCAAGTTGAAAAGATCATCGATGACATTCGAGCGCCAGGTCCTCTCACACGCACAAAAGCTTCACATTTATCTAACTTTTGTGGGCAATATGCTTTTGTATCTATTACAGAGCCCACTAAGGTAGATGAAGCTTTTCTGGAGCCTGAATGGATTCAGGCCATGCAAGAAGAATTACATCAGTTCGAGCTCAACAATTTCTGGGAACTGGTCAAACGTCCAGATCCTTGCAAGCATAATATCATCGGCACAAAGTGGATCTACCGCAACAAGCAAGATGAAAATGGCCTTGTGGTGAGGAATAAGGCACGACTTGTAGCTCAAGGCTACACACAGTGTATTCCTCAATGGTAAGCTTGAGGAAGAAGTATATGTTGCTCAACCCCCAGGTTTTGAAGATCCAAAGAATCCTGAAAAAGTCTTCAGACTCAACAAGGCCATGTATGGCCTCAAGCAGGCCCCTCGGGAGTGGTATGACACTTTAAAGGAATTCTTCATGAAGAATGGCTTCACACCCGGTTCACTCGACCCTACTCTCTTTACTAAATCTTATTATGGTGAATTGTTTGTGTGCCAAATATACGTTGATGATATTATCTTTGGTTGTACTGACCAACGTTATAGTGATGAATTTGCCTATGTGATGAGTGAAGAATATCAAATGTCTATGATGGGAGAGTTGAAATTCTTTTTAGGTCTTCAAATTCGTCAACAGCACAATGGTATATTCATATCTCAGGAGAAATACCTCAAGGAAGTTCTGAGGAAATCCGGCATGCAAGACTGCAAAGGCGTCAAAATTCCTATGCCCACAAATGGCCATCTATGCACTGATGAAAATGGTATTGACTTCGATCACAAGGTATACCGCTCCATGATTGGCTCGTTATTGTACTTATGTGCATCTAGGCCAGATATAATGCTTAGTGTTTGCATGTGTGCCCAATTTCAAGCTGCACCGAAGGAATCACACCATAAGGCTGTGAAGCATATTCTTCGATATCTAGCTCACACACCAACACTAGGATTATGGTACCCCAAGGGCTCTACTTTTGATCTCATTGGATATTCTGACTCTGACTATGCTGGTGATCGTGTGGACCGCAAGTCAACATCTGGTACTTGTCATTTCCTCGGACGATCTTTGGTCTATTGGTCCTCGAAGAAACAGAACTGCGTATCACTGTCTACTGCAGAGGCTGAGTACATTGCTGCTGGTTCTTGCTGTGCTCAACTGCTATAGATGAAGCAAACCCTCAAGGACTACGGCATCAACGTGAAGAATGTGCCTCTCTTCTGTGACAATGAGAGTGCCATCAAGATTGCTCACAACCCAGTTCAGCACTCGAAGACAAAGCACATTCAGATTCGTCATCATTTTCTTCGTGATCATGTGTTGAAGGGCGACATCTCCATCGAGCACGTGAAGACTGAAGAACAGCTAGCCGATATCTTCACAAAGCCCTTGGATGAGAAGAGATTTAGCAAGTTGCGGTGTGAGCTAAATATCTTAGAATCTTCGAATGTTCTCTAAAAAGGACACACATCCTGACACTTATGCAAAATTGATGACTTAGATGTGTAACACATGAAGAAACGTTTTTCTTCAATCAATGAAGAATAACACTCTAAGTGTGAAGAAATTAATGAAGAATTTGATTCTCAGAACCCTACGACAATTGTACGCGGTGTCTGAAATCATCATTCTTATACGGTGGGTCACGCCACCACCAAAGTTGAAAATCTTCATTTTTGAAATTCCTCAATTTTTGAAATTCTTCAGTTTTTCAAATTCTTCAACTTTGCAAAATCTTCAATGTTTCTGTCGTTTTTTCTTCATTGGCTGGGTCTATTATGATAACACCCTCTAGAGTCTTATTCTGCACACCGGGGGCTTATTCTGCTAACACTTCTCTACCCCCACGACCACCACTCCTCCGGAGCCCGGAGGGACACAACCTCCCTCCCCTTCCGCATCGATGCCCACCTACCCCAGGCCCCGTCGCCCACCACCACTCCCGTAGCCGGCGACTACCCGGCGCCCCACATCACCACCACCTACCCCAAGCCCTGCTGCCCACCACCACTCCCGCAACCGGGCGACCACCGCGGTGCCCCACTCCACCACATCCAGACCCCCTCCCCTCATCCCCCTCCCCCACCGCACCGGCCACTGCCTCCCACCATACCGGTCTCCGATCCGCCGTGCCGGAAGGCTACAGAAGCACCGCCCCGACGCTGCCCCATGGCCGGCCTTCTTGAGGCCTGGCGACTCCATGCTCCCCTCCAGGACCGGCGCCTCCATCCAACCTCCTTCCCAGCCGGTCCGCTGGATGACCAGCGCCGCGACGTCCCCGAACATCTGCCTCCCTCCACCACCCATGGCATCGTGCGCAGGTGGCGGCGCAACCGTCTCCCAGCCATCCTTCTGGGAGCACCACCGCCTGGATCTCCGCAGCCACGCCACCAGACGACCTTCCAGGAGCCACCGCCGCCTGGATGTGCGCAATCCCTCCCGCGCGGACGACCCCAGTCCCCAACACGCATGGTCGTCGTGGTGTGGGCGGCTTCACCGCGTGCAGCCACAGTTCAGGGACTGGGAACGCGAGGAGTCCGGCGGCGGCACATCCGGTGGCTGCAGGAGCTCGGATTCATTGCCGGCTGGAAGTGGGATAGCGGGGGTGCTCAGATCCGTAGCTGGCTGGGTGTGGGCTGGCGGGGGAGCCCCAATCCGTCGCCGGGTGGCCGCTTGGTGTCGGGGATCTCAGATCCATCGTCGACGACTCGTGGTGAAGGTGCGGCGACATTGGAGGTCACGGCTATGCAGTATGTCGTGCCAGCGTACATCACCTCTGCTCCGCTCTCATGTTGTTCTCCGCTGATGCAGTGCACTTTGCTTTCCCAATGCAGGGCGTATTGGTCGTCGGTGCAGTCCGCCGGCACGCGGCCGAATGCCCCATGTCCTGCTTTTCCCCTACCAAATCGACTCTGCTTCCCCTGAGTTCGCGTGTACGAGGTTCTGCACTGCATCGAGCTCCCCAGGATACCAAATTGTGATTCACTTTTCAATTCAGAAAAAAAGGTGTTGTGCAAATTTCTAGGAGACTAGAAGTTCATATATTTTTTTGAAAAATTCACTGTCCCCTTGGAGAGGTTCGCTCCTCTAACCGTTGTGGTTCACCCTGTTCCACGTGAACCAAAACAAAAGAGACACAAAAGAAAATGCCCCCTGGTAGTATAGGAGAGAGCGGTTTGCTTCTATGGGACTAGAGGTTCACTCCACACAAAATGCAGCTCAATGTGATGTTTTTTAAAAATGTATGAAGTTCACTACTCTTCCAAGTGCAAAACACACGAGAAAAAAATTGTGTCAAAAAACTGTCGTTCACTTCTATTCGCTACGAGGTTCACTTCCCCTCATGTGGTTCACTACTCTCGTGGCGCACAATCAAGATCTCACAGAGAGAAAAAATGTTGTAAAAGAAAGTTAAGAAAAGGCAGAAAAATCATGAAGTTCATTTTTTGTAGTGTTGCATTCAATTTTGGTACTGCTCGCGGTTTACTTACCTCCAATGTGAAGTGCAGAAAAAAATGTTACAGGAATGACAAAACAAAGCAATGCTGTTCACTTCTCGATAGTGTTGCGGTTCACCTTCTTGTTTTAGAAAATTTACGTCCGACAAAACAAATTATGCAGCTCGCTTGCCCATCCGATGCAGTGCACTTCTTGATAGTGTTGTGGTTCATTTACACCGTATGTGAAGTGCACTCTATTCTCTCGTCCTTTAAAAAATTATGTTTGAATAAAAGAAACCATGCAGTTCTCTTACCCGTTCGATGCAGTGCGGTTTTTCGTCCGATGCAGTGTGGTTTTTAGTCGGATGAAGTACCCACGTCGATTTAGGTGTCGCGAAAAACAGAGTGTCCGCATTTCGGTAAATTCGAAATTCCTCTTAAACCGTAAAGAATTAGGGAGAGTGTTCTACATGAAAAAGTTGCGCCTCGTCGATATCTTTCCAACGGCGTATCGTTTGAATCATTTCGACCAGCGGTTTGCAAATTTTTTGCCAAAAACGGCCGCTGCCACTCGTCGTCCGCCACACGATTTTTAAAATTAACTAAAAACCGCAAGGAATCTCAAAACCATTTCAACATATGGAAGTTGTGCCTTGTCCGTAGCTTTCCAACGGCGTATCATACGTCTCGTTTCGACAAATGGTTAGAAAACTAGAGCAAAAACAGTACCGAAAATTTCAAAAAATTTGAAAAACAGAGTTCCGCGATTTAGTATATTTGAAACTGCTCTTAAACCGTAATGAATTAGAGAAAGATTTATATATGAAAAAGATGCGCCTCGATGATATCTATCCAACGGCGAATTATTTGCTTCATTCCGACAAGCGGTTTAGAAAAAACGCGAAAAAACGCTCGCTGCCACTCGTCGTCCGCCGCACTATTTTCAAAACTGCTCTTAAACCGTGTGGAATCTCGAAAAGTGTTCAGCACGTCGAAGTTGCGCCTAATCCATAGTTTTTCAATGATATATTACACGCCTCATTCCGATAAACGGTTAAAAAATTAGAGCGAAAACAGTACCAAAAAACACCGCGTGCTGTTTTTTCTGACACGAAGTTCACTAGTCTCTATTGCAGTGCTCGTCGTCAAAATGATGCAGTGCGCTTCTGTTGAGCGTGCGTGCCGAAGTGGTGTGCAGAATAGTTATTCTGCTAATATTAGCAGAATAGACCGTCTGTATATATATATATATATATATATATATATATATATATATATAGGGAAAATCCATCCTACCACCCAGTGGTAGTTACCCCACATGTCTCATATATTAGCATGTGGTACTATATATACTATTTTATTATTTTAAATATATTCATATACTATATCTAAGATATTTCAAAACAAGTTACATGAAAAAATTGCATATGAGCCCAAAGTTTTTGTTATATTTGTGAAATACGTACATATTTGTACGTAAAAAAGAGCATACTCAAAAAATGGTATATACTACCTAAAAATTTGTATATATACTACCTAATCATTGTTATATACTACATACTACACGTACATGATTTCGGTTTCGACAGATACTACATACAACATACAAAACGCAAGTTGTGGTAACTACCACTGCTTGTAGGAAACATTTACTTATGCAATTCTTCAAGTTGCATTTTTTCTGCTAAGTGAATGTGATCGGACCCTTCCCCCTCTATGCTATACTCAACCCAATCTATTCACAAATTCTTCATGTGCGTTCTATTTGAAACTCGTTCAAAATCTTCACTGTGTCCTTGTCAGCTGAAGAATTTGCGAACGAACTTTATAATTAATCTTATCCAAATTTTTCGGTTTTACCGCTCAATCCGTTCCGGATCCCATGAAAAACTTATCTATTCACCCACGATCTAACACGATATCCACTCCTCAGTACGTGGGTGACACATGTCAAGCGAAGGAGAACGGTCAGGGGCAGGTACGTCCTAAATCTTCGGGCGAACAGTTTTTCACTGCAACTATAAATACCTCCTCATCCCTTCCTCACTTCCTTTACTCCGCTCGACCGCTCTCTCTCTCGCTCGAGCCCCTCAAACCCTAGCGCCGCCGCTACTCCATCATCGCCAGTGAGGAAGAGCTTCACTGCCTCGACCTCGTCGCCGTCGTACTCGCGCCGACCGCGGGAATATTCACTCCGCCGCCGTCGTAGTTGTCTTCCTCAGCCAAGTTAGGGCGTGGAAGATCTACATCGACGAACTTCACTGTTCTGCTTCTCAGTTTGTCATGTTCTTCATCTAGGGTAATTAAAAATTACATTACTACCCCTTTTGATTCAATATTTCATAACAAAATCTTCAAAGGTGTTTTATTCTTAAAATCCTCACACACAAAACACCTCACTAGTCATCTGTTCTTGATTCGTTTCTCTAAGCATCATTTTTCTTCAAGATTCCTCAATTGTGTGGATCCTCGATCTATACAACTCTGGAACCTAAGACAAAGAACGCTTAGTGAAATTCTTCAAGGCTCATCTGGTCAAATTCCTCAAACTTGTTCTTTTTGAAAAACCTTCTGAGAACGCATATGACCTCTCCAAATTGTTCGCAACTATACTCTATTCACAGGTACTCATGTTCGCTACTGAATCACTAGGTTCTCATCAACTTAACTCATTTGCAGCGTTCCTTGAAGAAAAGTTGCACACTTCTTCAGAAAATTCGATTGTTCAAATTCCTCATCTGAAGAATATGGCTGATGGTAAGAAGCCGCAGAAAGGAGGAAAGAAGCCTGAGGTCATGACTGCTTTTGAAATCCCTGAGGACCTCTATACTGACTATTGCACACCTGATGAGGCTAAGTACGGAAAAGGAACTAAAACTCAGCGCAAGGTGCGCATACAGAAGATTGAACGGAGATGGGCAAGAGAATGGAGGGAGTATAGATATGTGACTCCAAAGTATATGAAGAAATTCGCACTTAATCCTCCATGACCAAGAGCTCCATTGGCACCTGGCCAAAGAGCTGACTCCACCAGCATCAAGCGTGGTGAGGATTTTCCTGAAGAATGGGCCAAACGCCAAGCTAAGCTGGCAAGACAAGCCAAAGAAGCAGTGAGGAAATTCAATGAAGACTCTGCTGCTGCTACTGCCACTGAGGCCTCTGTCAAGCCAAGAAAATCAATGGCAAAGAAGCCTGCTCACAAGCCAAGTGCTTCACCAACTATGCCCTCACGGCCAGAATCTTCAAAGCCCTCACGGCCAGATTCTTCAAAGCCCTCACGGCCAGTACCAACTACTGCTCCTCCTCCAAAGTCCTCAGCTGCTCCGACAAAGTCCTCAACACCTGTATATCTGGCCACGTGCCAAAGGACAACATGCATCTCTATTGCCTCTGGTGCCTCGACAAGTTCCTCAGCTGCACCAAAATCTTCATCAGGCCCCACTCTGTTGAAGACTAAGGCAACGGTTGGTCGAGGTCCTCGGCCAAGTCCGAAGAATAAACAGGTTGCCTTCCACGTGCCATCTGACGATGAAGCTGATGATGATGAACTTGCAGAAATCATCAGAGACCGACAAGAAAGGGCCGCTAGAGCCAAAGGCACAAATGTGACACTGCTTTTGGATCCAAGGGTGATCCTTGATTACATTGATCTCTGGCACAAGGATCCAAATACTCCTATGCCTGATTTCAAGTTGACTCCTAGTCAAAGTCACATGCTGACCCATTTCATCACTGAAGAGAAATGGAAATTTGAGAAGGCCAGGCAGATCAAGAAGACTCAGTTCAGAAAAGAGAAGTTCCTGAAGAATAACGTTGTCAATATGACACCGGATGAACTCCTCAAGATCCAAGCTGAAATCAAAACCCTCAGCAATGACTTCAATGCTTACTATGTTGATTGGCAAGGAGCCAAAGTCAGGTTTGTGAAACTGATTGAGAAATTCACAAATGTTGCAGCCCCATCGCAACAAGAAATTCCTCATGCTGAAGCATCTGCTCAGCCAACGGAAGAACATGCCAGCACCGCTAATGACATTCAGGCTGCTGAAGAAAATGCTAGTTCCAGGGCTGATGACTCCATTCCAGCAGCTGAAGAAATTGTCAGCGCATCCACTAGTGGTGCGCCTGAAGAAACTGAAAAAGTCAGGGCAACTGCATCAGTTGCGCCTGAGGAAATTCAACCAGAAACCTCAGTTCCATCTGTGCCTACACCGACTCCAATTCTTCCATGTGCATTCGATGTGAAGAAGTCCAAGGCTGCAGAGCGAGCTGCAGTGAAGAAAAGGAAAGCATCCAGTGCTTCAGAATCTTCAGCTCCAAAGAAGATGAAGCCTCTGACAAGCTCTATTGAGAATCCAATTGATGTTGTTCCAATTTCCACCATGTCATCAAAGGACCTTGTTCCTTTTGGTGAGGAATATGTGATCCCAAGCGGATCTAATGAAGAACCTCAATCTGCTGCTTCGTTAGAGCAGGTTGATGAAGAAATTGAAGTGGATGTGATCCCTTCAACGCCTGTTGCTTCTTGGCCAATGCCTCAGTTCACAGCTGAAGAGGCTAGCATTGAAGAAATTGAAGATGAAGACGTGGACATTGGCTGCACAACGCCCGTGATGAATGATGACTTTTGGGAAAGTCAGCACCCCAATACTCCACTCTTCACCCCACTTCAACAAATACCTTAGTCCCCTGCACCAACTGTTCAAATGGGCTCTGAAGAAACTCATCCCACCTCATCTATACAAGAAGACATTCCAGCCACTAGTGCTGAAGAAGTTGTTGTTGTTGAACCCTTGAACTCACAGCCTGCTACTGAAGAGGAACCAGAAATTCCTCAGCCTGAAGAACCTGAGATTGCGATTCCTGAGGTTGTGATGCAACTCACTAACACTCAAGTGCCCAAGCCAACGGATCCATTCTCAAAGAAGCAAAAGTTCAAGGCTAAAGATTTCTTCAGCGAGCATGTGTTCTTCACTTACTATAACCCCTATGACTCTGCTCGCATAAGGAAGAGGCGTTTCTAGACTGCTAGTGAAGCAAATTTCTATTCCTCAGTACTGTTCAACAAACACAAAGTCTTCGATCATGAACACATTCCTCATGTAGACATGGAGTCTCTGCCATGCTTCGAACCAGTCCTCAGTGTTCTTCATGATGCTGGATTGCTAAATTTCTGCACTGACATCTGTGACTGGAATGAAGAACTCATTCTTCAATTCTATGCAACGCTGCACATCACAGGAAACTCTGAAGATGTGAATTCATGGGTGCTGGACTGGATGTCTGAAAATACTCACTACAAGGCACCAGCAACTAAATTGCTTCGTGCCCTCCCACTCAGTCCTCCCCTTGACGGTGCTTGTTGTGTCTACAGTGAACCTAAACTTTCAAATCATTTCATGCAAGTGCTGGTGAAGCCTTTGAAGCCAGGGCAGGCTCCTTGAACCAAATTCCTCGTCAAGGAATTACTATATGTGCCCCGGACTGTCTATCGCATTCTGTCGAAGACAATGAGTCCTATCAAAGGCCACGACTCAAATGATGAAGAGGTCGTTGGCATCATGAAGAACATGCTTTTCAATATCATTCATGGCGTTCCCGCCAACTTCCATGATTTCTTCATGAGGACTCTGGTGAATATTGCTATGTCACCATTTGAGCTGAAGCCTTATGCACCATGGATTATGAGATTCATCAGGACAAGGGCTTCACTAAATTACAAAGCTGACACTTTGAACCATGGCAGCTACTTGCCCCCGATTGAAGTCCTCAAACGGACATATTCCTTAGCTGATGACAAAGGCAAGGCATCTGCTGTGATAGATGAAGGCATTCGTCCATTGGATGGTCAATTTCGCAAGGCTGCATCCTACTCCACCAATGATGACTCTGCCACACATGACTCTGCCGCCAAGAAAAATCCTCAAGCCATAGCTCCCAGGGTGATGACTGATCGTGAGTTACTCCTCAGTCTTCATCAGAAGGTTGATCGCAATCATAAATGGGTCAAGCGTCAGTTTGGTTCAATTCTTCACAACATGACCTCAACACACAATGCCGTGAAGAAAAACCAATACTACCTCCATGAAACCTTCAATCGTACCTGAGCTTTTCTATCTCATGTCTACAGCGCTGCAGATCTGAAGAATATGGGTCTCAAGGAAGAATTTGACTGGTCTGCACCCCCACCGAAGAAGTTCAAGAAGGTCAAAGTCCCTTCCTTGGTGGCCAGCTCCTATTCTTCATCACGCGAGACTGATGAAAATGAAGATTTGGACGACACTGCGGCAGGCCCTACTACAACAACCGACCCCAACAACGCTGGCACTCCTCCATCAACTTGATATTATTCAGGGGCGTTAGTCCTCAGTTTCGATCCTTTTGGTCATTCGATGACAAGGGGGGAGAAATTTGAGTTAGTCTTCAAGCGGGTCTATTATATGGGCGTTTTTTTGTTAAGTTACAACTCCCGTTCTTCTGAAACTTTATTGGATCGAGTTGTAATCTTAAACCCGATGGTGCCCTGATACTTTTGATGCACTGTGCTTTGATACTCTCGATATGTTATTCTGCATGCTTGTTCCTCATTAATGTTACTGCACGGATGTTGAATTTCATCAGGCACCATATTTCATCATGCATTTCAAATTCTTCATATCATATGTCAAATGCGTGTATGAATTACAAAATATAGGGGGAGATCTCCATGATTCAACTCTTCAAGTGTTCATTGCTTCAAAAAGCAAATTCCTCACTATGCACATCTTCAGGGGGAGTTCTTCTATATCTTGCAATCAAATTCCTCAATATCAGTACTTACACTTCACATGTTTATCCCCGTTGAAAACTTAACCTATATTGCCATCAATCACCAAAAAGGGGGAGATTGTAAGTGCATCTTGTGCCCCTTAGTGATTTTGGTCTATTGAAGACTTATAGGTTAAGGGACTAATGCGTTTGTGAGTGTACACAGGTCTATAAGTCTATGAGGAGTTTGATATTTACAGGGAAAGTCGACCCCTAAAAATGAATATCTTGGACTGAAGATTTTGGTATTTCTGAAGACTTTCATGAAGACTTTGAAAGTGAAGAAATTGGTGTTACCGTGAAGACTTGATATACATGCGAGGAATATGAAGCTTGAAGACTTTCGTTTTCATAGTTTTATTTTTCTCTTGCTTGAGTCATA
>NC_041381.1:584450741-584470501 GCF_002162155.2 Triticum dicoccoides
GTCTAACAAATCATTATCTTCACCAACCTTACTGGTTCTATTTCCTCAACTCTTTCATTTCCTCATTACTGTGTTGAGTGATTGTTCATATCTGTGTTTGAAGACTTTGACTGAAGACTTTCTTAATTTCCTCAGTTCAATTTCTTCAGTCTGTTTGTCTTCATCTTGTGTTATCTTGTGTTTACGCTTTCTGTACTCTATGCTTGTCTTCATTTCATCATGATGACTATGTCTGTATCATGTTATGCTTACTTCTGAGTACTTATTCCGCTGCTAGTAGTTCTTCGCTAAGGAATTTCCTCACCGGCAAATTCTTCAGTGAAGAATTTATAAAAATCGCCTATTCACCCCCCTCTAGTTGATATAACGCACTTTCAAAGTGGTATAGACTGGCTATCCAGCCGCTTTGTAGGTCGAAAAGGGAAAAAGGGGGTAACCTAGTACACACATCTATAAAGAACCGATATCTTTGTTGAAGGGGGGTCGGGTAGTTTGTGCAGGACTAGATTTGCTACCCTCACATAGGAAAAAGGTTCAAAGAGAACAAATATGGGATCAACGCATATATGCTGCTTGGCTACATACTCTGCATCACCCATTTATACGTGTGGACGCACATGGTGTTGGCATGTCCCATACAGCTATTTTGCTGTTGTTAATCTAAGAATGCCACCGGAAAATTGAAGCAATGCCACTTTTAAAAGTAAATTACATTTTTTAACGAATGTTGTTTCGAGAGAATGTCTCTGTTAATATGAATCAATGCAACCATTTTAGAAATGCTACTATCCTACTTTGTTTTCCATCCAAGATAAGTTAGATGCTTCTTTCTGTCACCGTTTGTTTCATCCTACTTTATAGGCAAGTAATTGTTTCCTTTTTTGCCTCTATTAAAATAGAGGTATTGATTCAACTTGTTTCTATTGCGACATTTTGCTTCGCTACTCGAAACACTTATGTTTTAGGAGTGTTTTGTGCATTTCAACTTGAATGTCACACCGGTGACTTTGCTTAATTTTGGTGGAACTGCACAAAAGGAGATCGAGATTTGTTTCCAGTCTTCGTGGCGAGTTGTTTCAAATCTTGGTCTCATCCACATGATGTGCAGTGTGCTTTGAGATGTTCTACTACTTTTTTTGGTACTGTTTTAAATAAATGTTGAATTGAAGCTATTGTATTGCTGTCTTTTCCCATTAAGTAGTGATCAAAAATGGGACCAACCCAGACATGATGCTTGTTGCTTTGTTACAGCAAATTCAGCATCACCCCCTTTATAAGCCAGTAATTGATGCCACTCTCGGAATTAACTACTGAATCTTATTTCAAAACTACAACACTTGTTAGGGATTGGCGTGATTACCATTTTTGTGGCCGCATGTTTCATCCTCCTTTATTAGCCAGTAATTGATTCCTTTTTTTCCTCTGTTTAAACAGGGATATCTAATCAACTTGTTGCTATTGCGACATTTTGCTTCGCTATGCAAAACACTTTGCTTGATTTCAGTGCAACTGCACAAAACGAGATTGGATTTCCTATTCGTGTTGGCAGATTCGTATTTTATCTTGTCCGTCTCATGAAAGGTCAGTACAGGCCTTCATCCACATGATTGTGCAGTGTGCTTTGAGATGTTGTGCAACTTGTATTGGTACTGTTTTAAATAAACGTTGCATTGAAGCTATTGTATTGTTGTCTTTTCACATTAAGTAGTGAACAAAAATGGGACCAACCCAGACATGAGCTTGTTGCTTTATTACAACAAACTCTGCATCACCCCCTTTATAAGTAGATGGAAGCACATACTGTTGTTGCGCCCACTCTCCCCTGGAACTGTTTATGCTTTTCATTAATCTAATGCCGCTGGTAAAATTAAGAAATGCCACTCTTAGAATTAATTAACTGCTGAATCTTAGTTCAAAACTACAACACTTGTTAGGAATGGTACTATCCTGCTTTGTAGTTCTTTCTACATGTTTAATCAAAGTATTGTTAAGATAATGTCTCTGTTAAAATGAATCAGTTGCATTGTTTTAGGAATGGTACTTTTATGCTTTGTCGTTCTTTATACATGTTGAAACAAGCCATTGTTAAGATAATGTCTCAGTCATTATGAATGAATCACACAGATGGAGAATTGCTACTCTCCTGCTTTCTTTCCCATTAAGATAAAGTAGATCAGTAGATGCTTTTCTTCTGGGAGTACAAGTCATACACCATTATTTCTCAGTAATTGTTTCCCTTATACCTATTGTTGGTTACAGAGATATCAAAATTAAAGCTTGGTCTTATTCCGACTTTGATTTTAGTTGAACTGCACAAAAGGAGCCAATGTGTCCAAGGCAAACTACTGCATTACTGGGTCCAGTTGGTCATTCCACTTTGTAGAAAGAAGCAGTCATTGTTTGCGCTAAATTACAAAAGGAATGACCAAGAATCTTTACATAGTATTATTAGACACCGGTGACATGACTAGTCTGCAGAGACCATTGGCAATTTAACAACACATGGAGTGCCCTGGGCAAAAAATTCCCAAACAAGTACAAGAAGCTACGACAGGACTCCACGATCATAGGCATTACATATTTTGAATGGCAAAAGCTTGTCAAAGTTTAATCATTGATGTTAGCAAGAAGACGTTAGTTTAATATATTGGAATTGGAAAACCCGATGGTGCCCTGATACTTTTGATGCACTGTGCTTTGATACTCTCGATATGTTATTCTGCATGCTTGTTCCTCATTAATGTTACTGCACGGATGTTGAATTTCATCAGGCACCATATTTCATCATGCATTTCAAATTCTTCATATCATATGTCAAATGCGTGTATGAATTACAAAATATAGGGGGAGATCTCCATGATTCAACTCTTCAAGTGTTCATTGCTTCAAAAGCAAATTCCTCACTATGCACATCTTCAGGGGGAGTTCTTCTATATCTTGCAATCAAATTCCTCAATATCAGTACTTACACTTCACATGTTTATCCCCGTTGAAAACTTAACCTATATTGCCATCAATCACCAAAAAGGGGGAGATTGTAAGTGCATCTTGTGCCCCTTAGTGATTTTGGTCTATTGAAGACTTATAGGTTAAGGGACTAATGCGTTTGTGAGTGTACACAGGTCTATAAGTCTATGAGGAGTTTGATATTTACAGGGAAAGTCGACCCCTAAAAATGAATATCTTGGACTGAAGATTTTGGTATTTCTGAAGACTTTCATGAAGACTTTGAAAGTGAAGAAATTGGTGTTACCGTGAAGACTTGATATACATGCGAGGAATATGAAGCTTGAAGACTTTCGTTTTCATAGTTTTATTTTTCTCTTGCTTGAGTCATATGAAACACCGTACTGTTAAAGGTGGTCGAGGAAATACTAAGGAAAAATTTCCAAGTGATGCTCAACTCAAAATCCTACACCTACCAAACCCTTCGAGTGAAGCCTTTGGAAATCTCATACAGTTTAGTCAATTTCTTCAGTGAAAGAGACGAAGTTCTTCTGGTCGCTGAGGAATTTTTTCTGACTAAGGAGTTAGGAATTCACCAGTGCGGATTGCCTACACAGTGAGGATCATGATAGCCCTGAGGAATTTGATAGTCAAATTTCCGACCGTTGCTGTGCTACACGCTAGCTATCCCAAAATATCTTATCCACCTAACGGTCATATCAGACAAGGGCATTTATGTCTTATCATGTCAGGCTGCTCCCTAGGCTATAAATAGCCGCCCCCTACAACCACTAGTTGGTTGCCTGCTCCGAGAGAAACTGACACTTGTCATTTGAGAGCAACCCATCCTCCGAGGACTTTGAGCGAAAATCATCTAGTGAGGAAAAACTCCAAACCCAAACACCTACAAACCCAAAGTGATTGAGTATCACTGAAGAGATTGATCTTGCGTGGATCCAACGCTTGTTACCATTGAAGACTGTGCTTCTTCCAGAAGGTTAGGCGTCATGGTCTAGAGCATCCAAGAGGAATTGTGGATCGCCGAGTGACCGAGTCTGTGAAGGTTTGGAAGTCGCCTGAAGACTTACCACGAGTGTTTGGACGAGGTCTGTGTGACCTTAGTTCAAGGAGAATACGGTGAGGGCTTGGTGTCCTGAGCTGCGTGCTCAGCGACTAGGTGTCCGGGACTGCGTGTCCTCGAGTTTAAATACTCAGCCGCTCCAACCAGATGTACAACTGAGACAGCAGTTGGAACTGGTCTAACAAATCATTATCTTCACCAACCTTACTGGTTCTATTTCCTCAACTCTTTCATTTCCTCATTACTGTGTTGAGTGATTGTTCATATCTGTGTTTGAAGACTTTGACTGAAGACTTTCTTAATTTCCTCAGTTCAATTTCTTCAGTCTGTTTGTCTTCATCTTGTGTTATCTTGTGTTTACGCTTTATGTACTCTATGCTTGTCTTCATTTCATCATGATGACTATGTCTGTATCATGTTATGCTTACTTCTGAGTACTTATTCCGCTGCTAGTAGTTCTTTGCTAAGGAATTTCCTCACCGGCAAATTCTTCAGTGAAGAATTTATAAAAATCGCCTATTCACCCCCCTCTAGTTGATATAACGCACTTTCAAAGTGGTATAGACTGGCTATCCAGCCGCTTTGTAGGTCGAAAAGGGAAAAAGGGGGTAACCTAGTACACACATCTATAAAGAACCGATATCTTTGTTGAAGGGGGGTCGGGTAGTTTGTGCAGGACTAGATTTGCTACCCTCACATAGGAAAAAGGTTCAAAGAGAACAAATATGGGATCAACGCATATATGCTGCTTGGCTACATACTCTGCATCACCCATTTATACGTGTGGACGCACATGGTGTTGGCATGTCCCATACAGCTATTTTGCTGTTGTTAATCTAAGAATGCCACCGGAAAATTGAAGCAATGCCACTTTTAAAAGTAAATTACATTTTTTAACGAATGTTGTTTCGAGAGAATGTCTCTGTTAATATGAATCAATGCAACCATTTTAGAAATGCTACTATCCTACTTTGTTTTCCATCCAAGATAAGTTAGATGCTTCTTTCTGTCACCGTTTGTTTCATCCTACTTTATAGGCAAGTAATTGTTTCCTTTTTTGCCTCTATTAAAATAGAGGTATTGATTCAACTTGTTTCTATTGCGACATTTTGCTTCGCTACTCGAAACACTTATGTTTTAGGAGTGTTTTGTGCATTTCAACTTGAATGTCACACCGGTGACTTTGCTTAATTTTGGTGGAACTGCACAAAAGGAGATCGAGATTTGTTTCCAGTCTTCGTGGCGAGTTGTTTCAAATCTTGGTCTCATCCACATGATGTGCAGTGTGCTTTGAGATGTTCTGCTACTTTTTTTGGTACTGTTTTAAATAAATGTTGAATTGAAGCTATTGTATTGCTGTCTTTTCCCATTAAGTAGTGATCAAAAATGGGACCAACCCAGACATGATGCTTGTTGCTTTGTTACAGCAAATTCAGCATCACCCCCTTTATAAGCCAGTAATTGATGCCACTCTCGGAATTAACTACTGAATCTTATTTCAAAACTACAACACTTGTTAGGGATTGGCGTGATTACCATTTTTGTGGCCGCATGTTTCATCCTCCTTTATTAGCCAGTAATTGATTCCTTTTTTTCCTCTGTTTAAACAGGGATATCTAATCAACTTGTTGCTATTGCGACATTTTGCTTCGCTATGCAAAACACTTTGCTTGATTTCAGTGCAACTGCACAAAACGAGATTGGATTTCCTATTCGTGTTGGCAGATTCGTATTTTATCTTGTCCGTCTCATGAAAGGTCAGTACAGGCCTTCATCCACATGATTGTGCAGTGTGCTTTGAGATGTTGTGCAACTTGTATTGGTACTGTTTTAAATAAATGTTGCATTAAAGCTATTGTATTGTTGTCTTTTCCCATTAAGTAGTGAACAAAAATGGGACCAACCCAGACATGAGCTTGTTGCTTTATTACAACAAACTCTGCATCACCCCCTTTATAAGTAGATGGAAGCACATACTGTTGTTGCGCCCACTCTCCCCTGGAACTGTTTATGCTTTTCATTAATCTAATGCCGCTGGTAAAATTAAGAAATGCCACTCTTAGAATTAATTAACTACTGAATCTTAGTTCAAAACTACAACACTTGTTAGGAATGGTACTATCCTGCTTTGTAGTTCTTTCTACATGTTTAACCAAAGTATTGTTAAGATAATGTCTCTGTTAAAATGAATCAGTTGCATTGTTTTAGGAATGGTACTTTTATGCTTTGTCGTTCTTTATACATGTTGAAACAAGCCATTGTTAAGATAATGTCTCAGTCATTATGAATGAATCACACAGATGGAGAATTGCTACTCTCCTGCTTTCTTTCCCATTAAGATAAAGTAGATCAGTAGATGCTTTTCTTCTGGGAGTACAAGTCATACACCATTATTTCTCAGTAATTGTTTCCCTTATACCTATTGTTGGTTACAGAGATATCAAAATTAAAGCTTGGTCTTATTCCGACTTTGATTTTAGTTGAACTGCACAAAAGGAGCCAATGTGTCCAAGGCAAACTACTGCATTACTGGGTCCAGTTGGTCATTCCACTTTGTAGAAAGAAGCAGTCATTGTTTGCGCTAAATTACAAAAGGAATGACCAAGAATCTTTACATAGTATTATTAGACACCGGTGACATGACTAGTCTGCAGAGACCATTGGCAATTTAACAGCACATGGAGTGCCCTGGGCAAAAAATTCCCAAACAAGTACAAGAAGCTACGACAGGACTCCACGATCATAGGCATTACATATTTTGAATGGCAAAAGCTTGTCAAAGTTTAATCATTGATGTTAGCAAGAAGACGTTAGTTTAATATATTGGAATTGGAAAACCTTGTCAAAATTTGCTCATTGATGTTAGCCAGAAGACATGCATTTGATATTTTTGAGTGGGAGCCCTTGCTGTGAGCAGCGTCGAGTGTTTTTTCCTATTCCTCTGTTCAGTTTGGAAGTAAATAGTTACTCTGCTGAGATATGTTGGGGAACGTAGCAGAAATTCAAAATTTTCTACGCATCACCAAGATCAATCTATGGAGAGACTAGCAACGAGAGAGGGGGAGTGCATCTTCATACCCTTGAAGATCGCAATGCGGAAGTGTTACAAGAACGTGGTTGGTGGAGTCGTACACGCAGCGATTCAGATCACGGTCGATTCCGATCTAAGCGTCGAACGGATGGCGCCTCCGCATTCAACACACGTACAGCCCAGGGACGTATCCTCCTTCTTGATCCAGCAAGGGGAGAGGATAAGTTGAGGGAGAACTCCGATAGCACGACGGCATGGTGGTGGTGGAGCTCGTGGTTCTCTACCAGGGCTTCGCCAAGCAATACGGAGGAGGAGGAGATGTATGAGGAGGGAGGGGCTACGCCAGGGGAAGGGTATGGCTGCCCTCCCACCCCCTCACTATATATAGGGGGAAGGGGAGAGGGGGCCGAACCCTCTAGATGGATCTAGAGGAGGGGGCGGCGGCCAGGGGAAACCTTAGATGTGTTTGGGCGCCCCCACCCCCTAGGAAACTTGCCCCCCAAGCCGGGAGGGGAGGCTGCCCTAGGGGTGGCGCCCCTACCTCTCCAGGTTACGTGAGATGGGGTGGGAGGGGCGCTCAGGCCCTTAGTGGGCTGATGTGCCCCCTCCTCTTGTCCCATAAGGCTCCCCCCCAACACTTGCCGAGGCCTCTGAAACCCCTTTCGGACACGCTGGTCATCACCTGGTACCCCTGGAACAATTCCGGACTCTAATACCCTTCGTCCAATATAGCGATCTTCACCTCCGGACCATTCCGGAGCTCCTCGTCATGTCCGAGATGTCATCCGGGACTCCGAACAACCTTCGGTAACCACATACTATTTCCCATAACAACTCTAGCATCACCGAACCTTAAGTGTGTAGACCCTACGGGTTCGGGAACCATACAGACATGACCGAGACATTCTCTGGCCAATAACCAACAACGGGATCTGGATACCCATGTTGGCTCCCACATGTTCAATGATGATCTCATCGGATGAACCACAATGTCGGGGATTCAATCAATCCCGTATACAATTCCCTTTGTCTATCGGTATGTTACTTGCCCGAGATTCGATCGTCGGTATCCCAATACCTTGTTCAATCTCGTCACCGGCAAGTCTCTTTACTCATTCCATAAAGCATGATCCCGTGACTAACTCCTTAGTCACATTGAGCTCATTGTGATCATGCATTATAGAGTGGGCCCAGAGATACCTCTCCGTTATACGGAGTGACAAATCCCAGTCTCGATTCGTGCCAACCCAACAGACACTTTTGGAGATACCTGTAGTGCACCTTTATAGCCACCCAGTTACGTTGTGACATTTGGTACACCCAAAGCATTCCTACGGTATCCGGGAGTTGCACAATCTCATGGTCTAAGGAAATGATACTTGACATTAGAAAAGCTCTTAGCAAATGAACTACACAATCTTGTGCTATGCTTAGGATTGGGTCTTGTCCGTCACATCATTCTCCTAATGATGTGATCCCGTTATCAATGACATCCAATGTCCATGGTCAGGAAACCATAACCATCTATTGATCAACGAGCTAGTCAACTAGAGGCTCACTAGGGACATGTCGTGGTCTATGTATTCACACATGTATTACGGTTTCCAGTTAATACAATTATAGCATGAACAATATACAATTATCATGAACAAGGAAATATAATAATAACCATTTTATTATTTCCTCTAGGGCATATTTCCAACAGTCTCCCACTTGCACTAGAGTCAATAATCTAGTTCACATCACTATGTGATTGTAATGAATCCAACACCCATGGTGTTTGATCATATCTCACTTGTGAGTGAGGTTTATTAGTCAACGGGTCTGAACCTTTCAGATCCATGTGTGCTTTACATATATCTATGTCATCTTGTAGATGCAGCTTCCACGTGCTACTTGGAGCTATTCCAAATAACTGCTCTACTGTACGAATTCGGTTTACTACTCAGAGTCATCCGGATTATTGTCAAAGTTTGCATCGACGTGACCCTTTCTGACAAACTCTTGTACCACCTCCATAATCGAGAAAATTCCTTAGTCAACTAGTTACTAAGGATAAGTTTGACCGATGTCATGTGATCCATTCATGGGTCACTCTTGTACCCCTTGATTGACTCATGGCAAGGCACACTTCAGGTGCGGTACACAACATAGCATAATGTAGAGCCTACATCTAAAGCATAGGGGACGACCTTCGTCCTTTCTCTCTCTTCTGCCGTGGTCAGGTCTTGAGTCTTACTCAATACTCACACCTCATAACACAGCCGAGAACTCCTTCTTTGCCGATCTATTTTGAACTCCTTCAAAATCTTGTCACAGTGTGTATTCATTTGAAAGTACCATCAAGCGATCTTGATCTATCCTTATAGATCTTGATGCTCAATGTTCAAGCAGCTTAATCTAGGTTTTCCATTGAAAAACACTTTTCAAATAACCATATATGCTTTCCAGAAATTCTACATCATTTCCGATCAACAATATGTCAACAACATATACTCATCAGAAATTCTATAGTGCTCCCACTCACTTCTTTGGAAATACAAGTTTCTCATAAACTTTGCATAAACCCAAAATATTTGATCATCTCATCAAAGCGTATATTCCAACTCCGAGATGCTTACGCCTGTCCTTAGAAGGATTGCTGGAGATTTGCATACTTGCTAGCATCTTATAGGATTGACAAAACCTTCTGGTTGTATCATATACAACCTTTCCTCAAGAAAATTGTCGAGTAAACAATGTTTTGACATCCTATCTGCAAGATTTCATAAATAATGCAGTAACTGCTAATATAATTCCAACAGACTCTTAGCACCGCTATGAGTGAGAAAGTCTCATCGCAGTCAACTCCTTGAACTTGTCAAAAAACATCTTAGCGACAAGTCGAGCTTTCTTAATGGTGACACTTACCATTATTGTCCGTCTTCCTTTTAAAATCCATCTGTACCCAACAGCCTTATGGCCATCAAGTAGTTCTTCCAAAGTCTATACTTTGTTTTCATACATGGATCCTTTCTCAGATTTTATGGCCTCGAGCCAGTAGTCGGAATCCGGGCCCACCATCGCTTCTCCATAGCTCGTAGGTTCATTGTTGTCTAGCAACATGACCTCCAAGACAGGATTACCGCACCACTCTGAAGCAGTACGCGTCCTTGTCAACCTACAAGGTTTGGTAGTGACTTGATCCAAAGTTTCATGATCACTATCATCAGCTTCCACTTCAACTGGTGTAGGCGCCACAGGAACAACTTCCTGTGCCATGCTACACCATCCTCCCACTCAATTCTTTTGAGAGAAACTATTCTTCGAGAAAGGACCCGTTTCTAGAAACAATCACTTTTGCTTCCAGATCTGCAATAGGAGGTATACCCAACTGTTTTGGATGTCATATGAAGATGCATTTATCCGCTTTGGGTTCGAGCTTATCAGGCAAAACTTTTTCACATAAGCATCGCAGCCCCAAACTTTTAAGAAACGACAACTTAGGTTTCTCTAAACCATAGTTCATACGGTGTCATCTCAGCGGAATTACGTGGTGCCCTATTTAAAGTGAATGCGGGTCTCTAATGCCTAACCCATAAACGATAGTGGTAATTCGATAAGAGATATCATGGTATGCACCATATCCAATAGGGTGCATTTATGATGTTCAGACACACCATCACACTATGGTGTTCCAGGCGGTATTAGTTATGAAACAATTTCCACAAGGTCTTAATTGTGTACCAAACTCGTAACTCAGATATTTATCTCTATGATCATATCATAGACATTTTATCCTCTTGCCACGACGATCTTCAACTTCACTGTGAAATTGCTTAAACCTTTCAATAATTCAGACTCGTGCTTTCATCAAGTAAATATACTTAGAATCTACTCAAATCATCTGTGAAGTAAGGGCATAATGATATTCACTACGTGCCTCAACACTCATTGGATTGCACACATCAAATGTATTACTTCCAACAAGTTGCTCTCTTGTTCCATCTCACTGAAAATGAGGCCTTTCAGTCATTTTGCCATGTGGTATAATTTACATGTCTCAAGTGATTCAAAATCAAGTGAGTCCAAACGATCCATCTGCATGGAGTTTCTTCATGCGTATATACCAATAGACATGGTTCGCATGCCTCAATCTTTTCAAAAATGAGTGAGTCCAAAGATCCATCAACATGGAGCTTCTTCATGCGTTTTATACCAATATGACTCAAATGGCAGTGCCACAAGTATGTGGTACTATCATTATTATCTTAAATCTTTTGGCATGAACATGTGTATCACCACGATCGAGATTCAATAAACCATTCATTTTAGGTGCAAGACCATTGAATGTATTATTCAAATAAACAGAGTAACCATTATTCTCCTTAAATGAATAACCATATTGCGATAAACATAATCCAATCATGTCTATGCTCAATGCAAACACAAAATAACAATTATTTAGGTTTAACACCAATCTAGATGGTAGAGGGAGCATGCGATGCTTGATCACATCAACCTTGGAAACGCTTCCAACACATATCGTCATCTCACCTTTAGCTAGTCTTTGTTTTTTCCGTAGCTTTTTATTTCGAGTTACTAACACTTAGCAACCGAACCGGTATCTAATACCCTGGTGCTACTAGGAGTACTAGTAAAGTACACATTAATATATATCCAATATACTTCTGTCGACCTTGCCAGCCTTCTCATCTACCAAGTATCTAGGGTAGTTTCTGCTTCAGTGACCGTTCCCCTCATTACAGAAGCACTTAATCTTGGGTTTGGGTTCAAACTTGGGTTTCTTCACTAGAGCAGCAACTGATTTGTTGTTTCATGAAGTATCCCTTCTTGCCCTTGCCCTTCTTGAAACTAGTGGTTTTACTAACCATCGACAATTGATGCTCCTACTTGATTTCTACTTTCGTGGTGTCAAACATCGCGAATAACTCAAGGATCATCATATCTATCCCTCATATGTTATAGTTCATCAAGAAGCTCTAGTAGCTTGGTGGCAGTGACTTTGGAGAATCATCGCTATCTCATATGGAAGATTAACTCCCACTCGATTCAAGTGATTGTAGTACTCAGACAATCTAAGCACATGTTCAATGATTGAGCTTTTCTCCCTTAGTTTGCAGGCTAAGAAACTTGTTGGAGGTCTCTCACCTCTTGACGTGGGCATGAGCCTAAAATCCCAATTCCAGCTCTTGGAACATCTCATATGTTCCTCGATGTTTCAAAATTGTCTTCGGTGCCTCAATTCTAAACCGTTTAACATTACGCACTGAACTATCATGTAGTCATCAAAACGTGTATGTCAGATGTTCGCAACATCCACAAACGACGCTCGAGGTTCAGCACACCGAGCGGTGCATTAAGGACATAAGCCTTCCGTGCAGCAATGAGGACAATCCTCAATTTACGGACCCAGTCCGCATAATTGCTACTATCAACTTTCAACTAATTTTTTTTCTCTAGGAACATATCTAAAACAGTAGAACCAAAGCATGTGCTACCACATAATTTGCAAAGACCTTTTGACTATGTTCATGATAATTAAGTTCATCTAATCAAATTATTTAATGAACTCCCACTCAGATAGGAATCCCTCTAGTCATCTAAGTGATACATGATCCGAGTCAACTAGGCCGTGTCCGATCATCACATGAGACGGACTAGTCATCATCGGTGAACATCTTCATGTTGATCGTATCTGCTATACGACTCATGTTTGACCTTTCGGTCTCTTGTGTTCCGAGGCCATGTCTGTACATGCTAGGCTCGTCAAGTCAACCAAAGTGTTTTGCATGTGTAAATCTGGCTTACACCCGTTGTATGCGAATGTTAGAATCTATCACACCCGATCATCACGTGGTGCTTCGAAACAACGAACCTTCGCAACGGTGCATAGTTAGGGGGGATACTTTCTTGAAATTTTATGAGGGGTCATCTTATTTATGCTACTACCGTTCTAAGCAAATAAGATGCAAAAACATGATAAACATCTCATGCAATCAAATAGTGACATGATATGTCCAATATCATTTTGCTCCTTTTGATCTCCATCTTCAGGGCGCCATGATCATCATCATCACCGGCATGACACCATGATCTCCATCATCGTGTCTTCATGAAGTTGTCTCGCCAACTATTACTTCTACTACTATGGCTAACGGTTTAGCAATAAAGTAGAGTAATTACATAGCGTTATTCAATGACACTCAGGTCATACAATAAATTAAGACAACTCCCATGGCTCCTGCCGGTTGTCATACTCATCGACATGCAAGTCGTGATTCCTATTACAAGAACATGATCAATCTCATACATCACATATATTTCATTCATCACATCCTTTTGGCCATATCACATCACACGGCATATGCTGCAAAAACAAGTTAGACGTCCTCTAATTGTTGTTGCAAGTTTTTACATGGCTGCTATAGGTTTCTAGCAAGAACGTTTCTTACCTACGCCAAAACCACAACGTGATATGCCAATTGCTATTTACCCTTCATAAGGACCCTTTTCATCGAATCCAATCTGACTAAAGTGGGAGAGACAGACACCCGCTAGCCACCTTATGCAACTAGTGCATGTCAGTCGGTGGAACCTGTCTCATGTAAGCGTACGTGTAAGGTCGGTCCGGGCAGGATCATCCCACGATGCCGCCGAATCAAGATAAGACTAGTAGTGGCAAGTAAATTGACAAAATCGACACCCACAACAACTTGTGTTCTACTCGTGCATAGAAACTACGCATAGACCTAGATCATGATGCCACTGTTGGGGAACGTAGCAGAAATTCAAAATTTTCTATGCATCACCAAGATCAATCTATGGAGAGACTAGCAATGAGAGAGAGGGGAGTGCATCTTCATACCCTTGAAGATCGCGATGCCGAAGCGTTACAAGAAAGCGGTTGGTGGAGTCGTACACGCAGCAATTCAGATCACGGTCGATTCCGATCTAAGCACCGAACGGACGGCGCCTCCGCATTCAACACACGTACAGCCTAGGGATGTCTCCTCCTACTTGATCCAGCAAGGGGAGAGGAGAAGTTGAGGGAGAACTCTGACAGCACAACGGCGTGGTGGTAGTGGAGCTCGTGGTTCTCCAGCAGGGCTTCGCCAAGCAGTACGGAGGAGGAGGAGATGTATGAGGAGGGAGGGGCTACGCCAGGGGAAGGGTATAGCTGCCCTCCCACCCCCTCACTATATATAGGGGGAAGGGGAGAGGGGGACGACCCCTCTAGATGGATCTAGAGGAGGGGGCGGCGGCCAGGGGAAACCCTAGATGGGTTTGGGCGCCCCCACCACCTAGGAAACTTGCGCCCCAAGCCGGGAGGGGAGGCTGCCCTAGGGGTGGCTCCCCTACCTCTCCAGGTTATGTGAGATGGGGTGGGAGGGGCGCTCAGCCCCTTAGTGGGCTGATGTGCCCCCTCCTCTTGGCCCATAAGGCCCCCCAAACACTTATCGGGGCCTCCGAAACCCCTTTCGGACACGCTGGTCATCACCTGGTACCCCGGGAACAATTCCGGACTCCAATACCCTTCGTCCAATATACCGATCTTCACCTCTGGACCATTCCGGAGCTCCTCGTTATGTCCGGGATCTCATCCAGGACTCCGAACAACCTTCGCTAACCACATAATATTTCCCATAGCAACTCTAGCGTCACCGAACCTTAAGTGTGTAGACCCTACGGGTTCGGGAACCATGCAGACTTGATCGAGACATTCTCTGGCCAATAACCAACAGCAGGATCTGGATACCCATGTTGGCTCCCACATGTTCCACGATAATCTCATCGGATGAACCACGATGTCGGGGATTCAATCAATCCCGTATACAATTCCCTTTGTCTATCAGTATGTTACTTGCCCGAGATTCGATCGTCGGTATCCCAATACCTTGTTAATATCGTCACCGGCAAGTCTCTTTACTCGTTCCACAACGCATGATCCCGTGACTAACTCCTTAGTCACATTGAGATCATTATGATGATGCATTACCGAGTGGGCCCAGAGATACCTCTCCGTCATACGGAGTGACAAATCCCAGTCTTGATTCGTGCCAACCCAACAGACACTTTCGGAGATACTTGTAGTGCACCTTTATAGCCACCCAATTATGTTGTGACGTTTTGTACACCCAAAGCATTCCTAGGGTATCCGGGAGTTGCACAATCTCATGGTCTAAGGAAATGATACTTGACATTAGAAAAGCTCTTAGCAAATGAACTACACGATCTTGTGCTATGCTTAGGATAGGGTCTTGTCCATCACATCATTCTCCTAATGATGTGATCCCATTATCAATGACATCCAATGTCCATGGTCAGGAAACCATAACCATCTATTGGTCAACGAGCTAGTCAACTAGAGGCTCACTAGGGACTTGTTGTGGTCTATGTATTCACACATGTATTATGGTTTCCAGTTAATAAAACTATAGCATGAACAATAGACAATTATTATGAACAAGGAAATATAATAATAACCATTTTATTATTGCCTCTAGGGCATATTTCCAACAAGATATTCCTGTGTTAAGAGTTTGTTCTGAATATTGTCTATGTAATGCCAGGCCTTGTGTTTGATTGCAAAGTTGAGCTTGGAATGTTGTGGCATGCGGCATCACAAGTTGTTCACCGTGCCTGCTGAGGATAATGCTTCGTATTGTTTTGCATGTCGATCTAATGCCAGTGATTGGCTTGTTAAGAAGATCATCCTCTTCTGTTGTTTCCGTGCTTAAGAAGTTCATCGTATGATGTTTCATTCATAGCCTATACGACAAGTCGGGTAGGTTAAACGTGAAACCATATGATCTTCCGACCAACTCATGATATTAAGCCGTGATTGGATCGTCGTTCTCCAACCAAAACTGCTTGTAAAACTAACGCTTGTAAATTAAAGCAGATGGTCTCGGTAGAAAGGCGCTTGGTTGGTCGATTTCGACTAGTAAAATATCGGAAGTACTTCACACATGATAAAAACGCTGAATGACACTCGGATGGTTGCTAATCCAGCCGTTAGCTGTTGTTTCAGCCTTGCCCATGGATGGCATGATATGCACGTCATGCATGTATTGTCTAGTAATGTTGTCCATATAGCAGTGCTCGTAAAATATACACTGGTCTCTCAAATTACACGCGTAACCCGCCGGTTTTACGTACAGACCTCGGGCCCTCGGTTTCATTACGCATGTATTTTACGCGTTGTTTCCGATGACGAGTAAATTACACTTGTATGTTAATACAGGTTTGAAATAAACCAGAGCTCCCAAGCGCGGCCTTACCGTTTCATGTCGTCTCAGTTTCTTGAAGGTGTTCATAGGTGTCCGATGATCCTGGCTTCCTGAATGAGCAGCGGGGGCTGTATCAGACCATCCATAGGGCCCGCGAGGCCCTCTACGTTGTCCTTTGAGTTGTTGCGCTCGCTGTGGCGCCGAGCATTGTTAACATCGTCAACGAACATGCAGATTTAGGAGATGACTTTATTTTGACTGTATGACACTAGGGACCCACTAGGGCCATAGCCGTACGTACGCAAGTGCCTCCTTATTATGTACAACTGTATTTTTTTTTGCTTTCTCCTGGTTTCCTGACATCACGGTCCCACACCATTGTCAACATATGTAGTCAATATAAACGAGAGAATTGCACAAGGTGCGGCCGACAGCTGGGACCAAGCAGCTCGAGCAGTATTTGTATTTTTGAGGCGTGAGCACTGTAGAGTTTTTCTTGGCGATGATTTCATTGTTGTTCAGAGGAGAGAAGGGTATTAACTGGCGGGCTGTGGCCCGTCTAGCCCAGGCCAGATATCCAGCCAGATACTAATTTTTTCAAGATGAAAATGGCAAGCCCAGCTATACGTCTTTTTGAGGAATACCCAGGCAAGTTCAACTTGTTATTCTCTGCCCCGCTGGGCTGCAAATCTTTCCTAGGAGGGATGCATTAGGCCTAACAGGAAAATGGGCTTTAAAAAATAATAAATGGGATGTAATTATAAAAACTGGGCAGTAACTATAAAAAATGCACCAAACACGAAATTAGTTTATAAAATATTATTTATGGATTTTGAAAATCTTAAATTTTCATTGTTGCGCGCGCAATGTTTCGTTGGATTTTTACGTAATACAAATTTATATTTAATCTGACTAGAAATTTTGGGATAAAATTATTTCGGATCCCATCAAAATGTGGGAAATTTTATTGAATTCGGTCTTCAATGGTTGGTTGAAATTATTAATCGTTGTCCTAGATAGAAAATGGGTCGTACTTTTAACAAACTGTAAATGGGTTGTTGTAAATTCCATTAGAATTCAAAAATGGGTTGTACATTCTTACAAAACGCAAATGGGCTATAAGTTCTCTGCCACACACTTGTGGGCCTACTAAGTGACGCGTCCCCTAAAAAATAAGTTGACGCGTATGCAAGGCTTTGTCAACTTATTATAGTCAACACACGGTTCTAGCAGCAGTGGCCGTTGGATGTCTATCCAATGGATGACGTGCTTCTTCTTCAATCTTGGATATTCTTAGCTTCGGCCGCCCAAAAAATGATTCCTCCCCCTGACATCTGGGGCGCACCGTTTCGAAGGTTGACCTGTGGGCCTACTAAGTTGGAGCGTACCAAGGGCTTTTTCAACTTACTCAATAATAAATGATTCTAGCTTCAGTGACCGTACGATGTCCATCCAACGGCTGTAGTGCTTCTTCAACCTCTGGTCTTCTTGGTCCAGCCGCCCAAAGCAGCGCCGATCATGCCGCCTGCTCCTGCCTCCCGTGGCTGGTTGTGCTGCCGCAGAGGCCTCACCGCCCCCATACTACTCCCATGGCTGGCCAAGCCATCCCTCCACTCACCCACACCCCCTGTTATTCTGCGGCGACGACAGCCTCACACCGCAGCCGAACCAGTGAATCCTCGAACTCCTCTCCGCCCGGGCTTCCACTACTGCGTCTTCCCCGGCTCCGCGTCGTCCCATTCCTAGGCCTCACCGTCGTCCATCGCCCTTGTGCTCTTAGCGCGGCGTGGTCAACATGGTCAACGACCAACTTCCATTGGAAGAGTACTGTACATGGAGAGGCTGACAGCTGGGTCCATGGCGGTCGCAAGGAAGTGCCTCCTTATTACGCGCAAAATAATTATTCCTCCACCTGACAGCAGGCACCCATAGGACGGGCCACCTTA
Organism: Triticum dicoccoides; assembly: GCF_002162155.2. Classification (NCBI taxonomy): domain Eukaryota; kingdom Viridiplantae; phylum Streptophyta; class Magnoliopsida; order Poales; family Poaceae; genus Triticum; species Triticum dicoccoides. The sequence continues at coordinate 584,468,979 of NC_041381.1, forward strand.
TTTCGTGAAAAAAATATTTCCCCCCTGAATGCTGGGACCCACTGGACGGGCCACCGTATTTTGTGAAAAAAACATTCCCCCCGATGTCAGCTTGGACCCACCAGAAGTGCCTCCTTATTACGCACAAAAAAATGAATACTCCCCCTGCTAGCTGGGACCCACCTTGGTGGGAGGCTGACTTGTGGGCCTACTAAGTTGACGGGGATGGAGGGCTTTGTCAACTTAGTCAATATGAACGATTCTAGCTCCAGTGACCGTACGATGTCCATCCAACGGCCGTAGTGCTTCTTCAACCTCTGGTATTCTTGCTCCAGCCGCCCAAAGCAGCACCGGTCGTGCCACCTGCTCCTGCCTCCCGTGGCCGGCTGTGCTGCCGCAGAGGCCTCACCGCCCCTACTATTCCCACCGCTGGCCAGGTCCTGCGGTGACGGCAGCCTCACACCGCAACCGAACGAGTGAACCCTCATACTCCTCTCTGAATGGGCATCCACTGCCGCGTCTTCACCGGCTCTGCGTCGTCCCCTTCCTAGGCCTCGCCGTCGTCCACCGCCTTGGTTCTCTCGGCGCGGCGTGGTCAACATGGTCAAGGAACGACTTCCATCAGACGTGGACTGTACGTGGAGAGGCTGACAGTTGGGTCCATGGCCGCAGCAAGGAAGTGCCTCCTTATTACGCGGAAAATAATGATTCCTCCACCTGACAGCAGGGACCCACCAGATGGGCCATCGTATTTTGCGAAAAAACGTTTCCCCCTGACTACTGGGACCCACCAGCTACACCTTCACATGCAAGGAAGTGCATCCGGGCAAAAAAAATGATTCGCCCCCCTGACTGCTGGGACCCACCAGCTACATCTTCGCATGCAAGGAAGTGCGTCCGGGCAAAAAAAACTATTCGCCCCCCTGACAGTTGGGACCCACCAGCTACATCTTCCCATGCAAGGAAGTGCCTGACAGCCGGGACCCACCTGGTCGAAGCGTACGTAGCGTTATCATTCTAGTTGCGAACGTGTAAGTACATATATACTGGTGGATGTAGAGGCGCGCACGTGTCGTAGTAGAGGCGCGCACGTAGCATGTACACATACGTACAGCAGCCAGGATGCAAGAAAGAAAATACGGCCACGTACGTACATACGGGCAGGGTCTTGAACGCCTACTCACGCATACGTACATGGCTGGGTCGGAACGGAGAAACAACATTGTTGTCGTGTTCATGGGGAGCCAACCGGCTGGTTCGGAACAGAATGTGTGGTCGTGTTCATCGGGAGGGCTTGGACGGAACAGGCAATGGAAACGAGGCCTGGCGTACCGCAGAACGGAGGAAACGGACCTCCTACGTTCGGAACGGGGTCCTGTTGATCGGGAGGGGTGTGGCGTACCGCAAAATGGAGGAAATGGACCTCCTGCGGTCGAAACGGGGGTCCTGTTGATCGGGAGGGGTGTGGCGTACCGCAAAACGGAGGAAACGGACCTCCTACGGTCGAAACGGGGGTCCTGTTGATCGGAATGGGTGTGGCGTAC
>NC_041381.1:584471031-584542669 GCF_002162155.2 Triticum dicoccoides
AAACGGACCTCCTGCAGTCGAAACGGGGGCCCTGCTGATCGGGAGGGGTGTGGCGTACAACAAAATGGACGAAACGGACCTCCTACGGTCGAAACGGGGGTCCTGTTGATCAGGAGGGGTGTGGCATACCGCAAAACGGACGAAACGGACTTGTGTTGGAGCGCTACGGTCGAAACGGGGGTCCTGTTCATCGGGAGGGGTGTGGCGTACCACAAATCGGGACTCCACAGGCTACTGTTCATCTCCATCATCGACCTCCTCCAGCCTCTACGGGTTACCGTCGACCTCCTCCAGCCTCCACGGACAGGGATGACGTGATACTCGACAAGCGACCCAAGTCCACCTCATTTAAACCCGCAGATGAGATAGTCAAATTCCAAGTCCATCCAATGGACCCCACGAAGACAACTTCCATCGGAACACAGTTGAGCCCCGCAATGGACGCCACACTGCGAGACTTCTTACGCGAGAATTGGGACATTTTCGCCTGGCACCCATCGGACATGCCTGGCATCCCACGCAGATTGGCCGAACACAGCCTCAACATATTAAAAGGATACAAACCTGTCAAACAGACTCTAAGGCGGTTTTCAGAGCCCAAACGGCAAGCAATGGGGGAAGAGCTAGCCAAGCTACTTGAGGCCGGATTCATCAAAGATATAAAGCATCCGGATTGGCTGGCAAATTTGGTAATGGTACCAAAGAAGGACAAATCCTGGTGCTTGTGCGTCGACTTCAAAGACCTCAACAAGGCTTGCCCCAAGGATCCCTTTCCCCTTCCTCGCATCGATCAAATCATCGACGCCACAGCAGGACATGACTCACTGTGTTTCCTCGATGCATACTCTGGATACTATCAAATAAAGATGGCAGAGTCTGACCAAGCTGCAACAGCTTTCATAACACCATATGGCCCTTTCTGCTTCAACACTATGCCTTTCGGGCTTAAGAATGCCGGCGCAACCTATCAACGCATGATTCAAACATGCCTGGAAAAGCAAATCGGCAAAACAGTGGAGGCATACGTGGACGAGTAGTCATAAAAACAAGACATGTCGAAACCCTAATAGATGACTTGAGGCTTACGTTCGACAACCTCCGAACATACGACATCAAGATGAACCCGGAAAAATGCATTTTCAGCGTCCCCTCTGGAAAACTGCTCGGCTTCATCGTTTCCAATAGAGGAATTGAAGCGAATCCGGCAAAAATCCGAGCTTTGTCGCAGTTGGCTGTACCAATAGACCTCAAACACATCTGGAAACTAGATGGATGCATGGCTGCTTTGAGCCGCTTTATCTCCAGGTTAGGAGAAAAGGCATTACCTCTTTACCACCTTCTTCGGTGCACCGAACACTTCGTGTGGACGGATGCAGCCGCAGCCGGACTTGATGAAATAAAGACCTTATTGGCCAATAATCCAGTCCTAACAACGCCAAATATCGGCGAACCTATGCTGCTGTACATAGCTGCAACACATCAAGTTGTAAGCGCATTACTCGTCGTCGAATGAGAGGTTGACAGATACAAATTTCCGCTACAAAAGCCAGTTTATTACGTATCCACGGTCCTCACCCCATGCAAATCCCGATACCCACACTATCAAAAAATAGCATATGCGGTTTTCATGGCATCCCGAAAGCTACGACACTACTTTCAAGAGTGTTCGATTACGGTGGCCTCCGAAGTACCACTAAACGATATAATAAATAACCGCGATGCCACGGGCCGGATCGCTAAATGGGCCATCAAGCTCCTTCCATTCGACATAACATACAAGCCTCGGCGGGCCATCAAGTCGCAAGTAGTAGCTGACTTTGTTGCCGAATGGACGGAAGCAGAACTCCCTAAAGAGTACGGCGTGTACTCTAACTGGATCATGCACTTCGACGGCTCTAAAATGTTGGCCGGACTGCGAGCAGGTGTAGTCCTGACGTCTCCCACCGGAGACACGGTCCAATACGTCCTCCAAATATTATACACAGACTCCAACAATGCAGCCGAATACGAGGCTCTGTTGCATGGTCTTCGGATAGTAGTCTCTATGGGCATTCAATGCCTAGAGGTGCGCGGGGATTCAAACCTCACAATATCACAAATAAATGGAGACTTTGATGCCAAGGATCCGAAAATGGCGGCCTACTGTAATGTCGTCCTTACAATGTCAGCTCGGTTCGAGGGGCTCGAATTCCACCATGTGGCTCGAGAAAACAATCAAGCGGCAGTCGCCCTTGCCCGCATCGGCGCTAAACGCGACCCTGTCCCACCTAACATATAACTGGAAAGGTTGTTCAAGCCATCCGTGGTATGGGAAGGGGAGTCCGGCAATACCAGCACGGATCCGAATACATCCCCAGATTCTGAACTATCGGACATAATCGGAGGCTCTACCACCGAAATAACATCTTCGGCCCACGAAATCATGGTTGTCATCGCCCCGTGGAGTCAGCCTTTCTTGGCCTACCTAAATAGGCAGGAGCTCCCCAAAGACCAAAATGAAGCACGCTGCATCGTCCGGCGTTCTAAAGCTTACAAAGTCCATGAAGGGGAACTCTATAAGAAAAGTGCGACCGGAGTGCTCCAAAGGTGCATCTCCAAAGAGGAAGGGCGGCAGCTCTTGGCTGCAATCCATGCCGGACTGGGCGGGCACCATGCCGCGCTCGAGCACTAGTCAGCAAGGCCTTCTGTACAGGTTTCTATTGGCCGACGGCCCGAGCAGACGCACAGGACCTTGTCCAACAATGCGTCGGTTGCCAGCTCTTTGCCAATTAGAGTCATATGCCCCCTACCGCTCTCCAAACAATCCCCATAACTTGGCCCTTCGTGGTCTGGGGGCTGGATATGGTTGGACCCCTTAAAGGGGGAAGCCACAAGAAAAAATATGTATTGGTCATGGTAGACAAGTTCACCAAATGGATAGAAGCCACACCAGTCAAAACGGCCGACTCCGGACCAGTAATAGACTTTATATCTGGGGTCGTACACCGATACGGTGTCCCCCACAGCATCATCACTGAGAATGGCTCAAATTTCATAGTCGATGAAGTGAAAGCTTGGTGCGACAAAATGGGCATTAAGCTCGACTACGCTTCCTTCTACCATCCTCAAACAAACGGCCAGGTCGAACGGGCAAACGGTCTCATCATGAGCGGCATCAAACCCAGACTAGTGCGATCCTTGATAGAGTCGGACACACACTGGGTCGAGGAGCTTGACTCCGTACTCTGGGGGTTGTGGACCACGCCGAATCGCACCACCGGATATACACCATTTTTTATGGTGTACGGCGCGGAAGCGGTACTACCCTGCGACATAGTACATGATTCGCCACGCGTATGTATGTACGAAGAGAAGGAAGCCGAGTTAGATCGGCAGGACAACTTGGATGCCCTGGAAGAGGAGCACGATGTCGCAAAAGCCCACTCTGCATTCTATCAACAGCAGGCTCGACGATACCAAAGCAGAGAAGTACGGGCCAAAACTTACAATATTGGCGAACTCGTTCTACGCCTACCGGAGAAGAAGAAGGAGAAGCTCAAACCCAAGTGGGAAGGCCCCTTCGTCATTGACAAAGTTCTCACCGGAGGAGCGTACCACTTACATAATGCATCAGATAATAGACTCGAGCCGAACCCATGGAACGCGGCGAGACTCCGGAGATTCTACGCCTAACACCAAACTCAATGTGCGTCTCCTTACTCCTCCCCTTTTATTTATGCTCCATCCCTTTTCCTTTCTCGATTTTTCTTCCTCTTCACACAAAGTATTTAATACAGTGCAGACTTCCGGATCACTCCGGCCGCACTATGTGTGTAAGCAATACCTAGGGGCTTCCTATACGGAAGCTAAAAATAATTACTCTAATGGCTTTTCGCCCATCGCATATGCATTTCTTTTTCCATATGTGCCTTTTCTTCACCATTATATGCATTGATATGACTTAAGATGTGGCCAAGCTGGGTTGCCTGGCTCTTGTGTTTATGCCCTACGTTCCCATTAATTCGGCTAGGGCATAAGGGGAGCACCTCTGCGATTGTTACTGCTGGTTCAGCCGGATGTGTACCTCAGACTGGGTGAAGCCGAAAGCTAGTTTCCTTAAGAGAATATTCGGTCTGTGACCAAAAGATGTATTCGTTTATTACAACCTAAATCCCCAGAAGTCTTATATCCTGCGCCATGGTTCGCAGTCCGGACATGTGCATTGTCGCATGCTTGCCCAGGGAAAGGAACCCCTAACAGAACTATTCTCCCTGGAAGATGTTTCTTACTATCCATGTAATATAACTTAACTAGTTGGGTACTTGTCTGTTCAAGCACTTATGACCCCTATGCCTGGTTTCCACCCATACCCCGGTTTTGTATAACTGAGCGGGTATTCGGACACACCCCGGGCTGTAGGATCCAGAGGCTGAAGCGAAAAGGTCCGCCATGACAAATGATTTTAATCCGGCTAGGGGCTACTTATGTCTATCGAATTACACAGTCACTTGGACTGACTATATTCCTCCTCTATACCATCCAACAGGCTATCTAGCTTACAATCATGTTGAGAATACATGGCGGCTAACTCTACCTGGTCATATACCAGACTTACGGGAATTTCTTGCCCATCAGGCCCCGCCGGTCCTACTTCGGCCATATGGTTCGGGTCCAGCTTGGTGTAGCGCATCTTCACCATAGCACAGGCTTCTCTTGCACCTTGCCGGCAAGCTGACACCTTCCACAATCGGAAGCACCGCCGTGCTCCTTGAAGCATATCCACAAGCTCCCCCAGGCCATTCGGCAGGAAGCTTGATGGCCACAAAGCCTGCGCAACACCCTGTGATAACCCACAAGTATAGGGGATCGCAACAGTTTTCAAGGGTAGAGTATTCAACCCAAATTTATTGATTCGCACAAGGGGAGCCAAAGAATATTCTCAAGTATTAGCAGTTGCGTTGTCAATTCAACCATAGCTAGAAACTTAGTATCTGCAGCAAAGTGTTTAGTAGCAAAGTAATATGATAGTGGTGGTAACGGTAACAAAGGTAAAGGCAGCAAAAGTAATGTTTTTGGTATTTTGTAGTGATTGTAACAGTAGCAACGGAAAAGTAAATAAGCGAGAACCGGTATATGGAAAACTCGTAGGCACCGGATTAGCGATGGATAATTATGCCGGATGCGTTTCGTCATGTAACGGTCATAACATAGGGTGACACAGAACTAGCTCCAGTTCATCAATGTAATGTAGGCATGTATTCCGTATATAGTCATACGTGCTTATGGAAAAGAACTTGCATGACATCTTTTGTCCTACCCTCCCGTGGCAGCAGGGTCCTATTGGAAACTAAGGGATATTAAGGCCTCCTTTTAATAGAGAACCGGAACAAAGCATTAGCACATAGTGAATACATGAACTCCTCAAAGTAAGGTCATCACCGGGAGTGGTCCCGATTATTGTCACTTCGGGGTTGTCGGATCATAACACATAGTAGGTGACTATAGTCTTGCAATATAGGATCAAGAACACACATATATTCATGAAAACATAATAGGTTCAGATCTGAAATCATGGCACTCGGGCCCTAGTAACAACCATTAAGCATAGCAAAGTCATAGCAACATCAATCTCATAACATAATGGATACTAGGGACCAAACCCTAACAAAACTAACTCGATTACATGATAAATCTCATCCAACCTATCACCGTCCAGCAAGCCTACGATGGAATTACTCACGCGCGGTGGTGAGCATCATGAAATTGGTGATGGAGGATGGTTGATGATGACGACGGCGACGAATCCCCCTCTCCGGAGCCCCGAACGGACTCCAGATCAGCCCTCGTGAGAGAGATTTGGGCTTGGCAGCAGCTCCGTATCGTAAAACGCATTGATTTCTTCTCTTTTATTTTTTTTCTCCCCGAAAGCCAATATATAGAGTTGGAGTTGGTGTCGGAGGGCCACCAGGGGACCCACGAGGTAGGGGCGCGCCCCCACCCTCATGGACAGGGTGTGGGCCCCCTGGCCTTCATCTTTGGTGACGATTTTTTATTGTTTTTTCTAAGGTGTTCCGTGGAGTTTCAGGTCATTCCGAGAACTTTTATTTTCTGCACATAAAACAACACCATGGCAATTCTGCTGAAAATAGCGTCAGTCCGGGTTAGTTTCATTCAAATCATACAAGTTAGAGTCCAAAACAAGGGCAAAAGTGTTTGGGAAAGTAGATACGACGGAGACGTATCAACTCCCCCAAGCTTAAACCCTTGCTTGTCCTCAAGCAATTCAGTTGACAAACTGAAAGAGAAAAAGAAAAACTTTTACAAACTCTGTTTGTTCTTGTTGTTGTAAACGTGAAAAGCCAGCAGTCAAGTTTCAGAAATTATTATGAACTAACCATACTAACAATAACACAAAGGTCTCACAATTACTCATATCAATAGCATAATCAGCTAGCGAGCCATAATAATAAAACTTGGATGACAACACTTTCTCAAAATAATCATAATACGATATAACAAAATGGTATCTTGCTAGCCCTTTCTGAGACTGCAAAACATAAATGCAGAGCACCTTTAAAGATCAAGGGCTGACTAAACATTGTAATTCATGGTAAAATAGATCCAGTCAAGTCATACCCAATATAAACCAATAATAACGAATGCAAACAACAGTGTGCTCTCCAGCGGGTGCTTTTTATTAAGAAGGGTGATGACTCAACATAAAAGTAAATAGACAGGCCCTTCGCAGAGGGAAGCAGGGATTTGTAGAGGTGCCAGAGCTCGGTTTTAAAATAGAGATTGAATAACATTTTGAGTGGCGTACTTTTGCTGCCAACGCAACAACTATGAGATGACGATATCTTCCATGCTACACAAATTATAGGCGGTTCCCAAACAGAATGGTAAAGTTTGTACTCCCCCTCCTCCACAAGCATCAATCAATGGCTTGCTCGAAACAACGAGTGCCTCCAACATCCAACGGGTCCCAGGGGGGTTTTCTTTGCAGTTATTTTGATTTAGTTTGCACAAAGCATGGGACTGGGCATCCCGAAGACCAGCCATTTTCTCGTGAATGAGGAGCGGAGTCCACTCCTCTTGAGAATAACCGCCTAACATGAAAGATAAGGGCAGCCCTAGTTGAAACATGAGCTACTCGAGCATACAAAACAGAATTTCATTTGAAGGTTTGGAGTTTGGCACATACAAATTTACTTGGAACGGCAGGTAGATACCGCATATAGGGAGGTATAGTGGACTCATATGGAATAACTTTGGGGTTTAAGGAGTTTGGATGCACAAGCAGTATTCCTGCTTAGTACAGGTGAAGGCTAGCAAAAGACTGGGAAGCGACCAACTGACAGAGCGACAATAGTCGTAAACATGCACTAAAATTAATTTACACCGAATACAAGCATGAGTAGGATATAATCCACCATGAACATAAATATCATGAAGGCTATGTTGATTTGATTCAACTACATGCGTGAATATGTGCCAAGTCTAGTCACTCAATTCATTTAAAGGAGGATACCATCCCATCATACCACATCATAATCATTCTAATAGCATGTTGGCATGCAAGGTAAACCATTATAACTCATAGCTAATCAAGCATGGCACAAGCAACTATAATCTCTAAATGTCATCGCAAATATGTTTACTTCATAATAGCTGAATTAGAAACGATGAATCATCGTATTTACCAAAACAAGAGAGGTTGAGTTCATACCAGCTTTTCTTATCCCAATAAGTCCATCATATATCATCATTATTGCCTTTCACTTGCACAACCGAACGAAGTGTATAATAATAAGAGTGCACGTGCATTGGACTTAGCTGGAATCTGCAAGCATTCAACTCAAGAGAAAAGACAAGTAGTATGGGCTCTAAATTAAATAATCATTCATGCATATAAGAGCCACTAAGCAATTTCAATATAGTCTTGTCGACCCCCAAAGAAAGGAAAAGAAAATAAAAAAAAAACTATTTACACGGGAAAGCTCCCAACAAGCAAAAGAAGAACGGGAAATATTTTTGGGTTTTCTTTTTAATTACTACAGCAAGGAAATAAACTACTACTAATTTTTTTTTGTTTTTTCTCAAGGTTTAGCCAACACACAAGAAGAAAGCAGGAAAAAGAAAATAAATTAGCATGGATATTACAGTGAAAGAGTATGAGCACCGACATCTAGCAATGAGTGTGTGTGAACATGAATGTAATGTCAGTGAGAAATACATACTCCCCCAAGCTTAGGCTTTTGGCCTAAGTTGGTCTATTGCCAGGGATAGCCTGGCGGATATCCGTAGGTGAAGCTGGGGTCATACTGTGATGAAGAAGGCTCTAGCTGCCACTGGCTGGCAACCTCCTCTGGGTCCCAAGAATAAACAGATAGTCGTGGAGGCTCAGCTTGTGGCTCCGGTTCCGGGGCGGGTGCAGGATTCCGATAGGCTTGAACCGCCGCCCACGAAACGATGTGAGGACCTGCAGATAAGTTAAACAAAGAAGGAGCAGGCAAGGTAATAGTTTCAGAGTGATGTTTATCAAAGTATAATTTATATTTGAGCTCCCCTTCGTGACTCTTAATAAGAAAATCATGAGCTATCATACTCTTATAATCTAGGTAAGCACGGGGCAGTGCTATTTCTTCTTCCTCCTCATGCCTAATAGGTATTTCAAAATGTTCAGCTAGGCGTGAAGCATAAATGCCTCCAAAGATGGGGCCCTTAGTACGGTTCAGACTTAACCGTCTAGCAACAATTCCACCCATACTAACAGAGTTATTGTGGTATAAACCGTGGAACAAAATAATACTATCAGGAATACTAAGGTTCCCACAGTTTCCGCGTCCAATCAAGCAACGAGTAGCAAATAAGGCAAAGTAGCGTAAAACAGGAAAATGTATGCTAGTGATCCTTGCATCAGAAACCTTCCTGGTTTCTCCCACAGTGATAGTGTTAATAAAAGCTTCTACTTCGCTACTGTGGGGCTCATCTAAGGTGCCCTCAAAGGGTATTCTGCAAACCTCGCAGAATTCAGCTAAGGTCATCCTCTTAACAACGTCATATAAATGAAACTCTACTGAAGGAGGTGATTTCTTGGGGAAAAAGTAGAAGTTTTGCACAAAGGTATTTGTGAGTAAGAGATACTGGTGACGTTGGTCGCGGAGGAAGTTGGTGAGGCCGTTGTTCTCAATCAATAAATAGAAATCCTCATAAATCCCGGCTCTCCTCAGAAAGTCATCGAAAGGCCATTCACACGGCCGGACCTCCGTGGTGCGAGGCAAATTAAATTTGGGCTTCTGCTCTTCTTATTTTTGTTTTTCCTTCGAGCTTTAGCTCGACGAGCCCCTCAAAATTTTCTTCATAATTTTCTGAAACAATCTGTAATTTTTAGTAACTTCAAATAAAAGTGAACCAACTTCAATAAAATTGATAGTAACAACTCCCACAAGTGCCTGGAGCCCATATAAAGCATTGGAACTACTTGGAACCATATAAATTTGACATGCAAGCTCATGAACATGGTCACCTATGCAGCACAAATTTGCAATGAATAAAGCACTAGAAAAAAAACTAATTGGACCAATGGAGGAGTCACATACCAAGGAACAATCTCCCCAAGCAGTTTGCGAGAGGTGCTTTGAGTAAGGAGATCGAAAATCATAGCAACGGGGGCTGGAACTCGTGCTTGAGTTGGTTTTTCGTGTTTGTGTGAGGCAGAGGAAGAAGATGGGTGCAGGAATAAGTGGAGGAGGGCCACCATGGGCCCACGAGGCAGGGGCGCGCCCTCCACCCTCGTGACCAGGTGGCAGCTCCCCTTGCGGTGATTTTTGCACAGTAAATCCTCAAATATTCCCGAAAAAATCATATTAAATTGGCATGGCATTCTGAGAACTTTTATTTTCGAGATATTTTTATATTGCACGGATAAGTCAGGAGACAGACGGAAAAATACTATTTTACTTTATTTCTACTAAATAAAAGGAAATATAAAGAGGGTACAGAAGGCTGTGCTTCTAGTTTCATCCATCTCCTGATCATCAAAATGAACCCACTAACAAGGTTGATCAAGTCTTGTTAACAAACTCATTCCAAATAATCATGGAACAGGAGAAATTTCGAATAACACTAAGTTACCTCAACAGGGATATGAAAATCCCCAACAATAAGAATATCATACTTTTTCTTGACAGTAGGTAGAGGAAATTCAAAACCTCCAAATATAATCGATGGAATTTTTCCAATAGAGTTGATACTATAAGCTTGAGGTTCTTTCCTCGGAAAGTGTACCGTGTGCTCATTGCCATTAACATAGAAAGTGACATTGCCTTTGTTGCAATCAATAACAGCCCCTGTAGTATTAAGGAAAGGTCTTCCAAGAATAATAGACATACTATCATCCTCGGGAATATCAAGAATAACAAAGTCCGTTAAAATAGTAACGTTTGCAACCACAACAGGCACATCCTCACCAACACCGACAGGTATGGCAGTTGATTTATCAGCCATTTGCAAAGATATTTCAGTAGGTGTCAACTTATTCAAGTCAAGTCTATGATATAAAGAGAGAGGCATAACACTAACACCAACTCCAAGATCACATAAAGCAGTTTTAACATAATTTCTCTTAATGGAGCACAGTATAGTAGGTACTCCGGGGTCTCCAAGTTACTTTGGTATTCCACCCTTAAAAGTATAATTAGCAAGCATGGTGGAAATTTCGGTTTCAGGTATCTTTCTTTTATTAGTAATGATATCCTTCATATACTTAGCATAAGGATTTGTTTTGAGCACATCAGTTAATCGCATACGCAAAAAGATGGGTCTAATCATTTCAGCAAAGCGCTCAAAATCCTCATCATCCTTTTTCTTGGATGGTTTCGGAGGAAAAGGCATGTGTTTCTGAACCCATGGTTCCCTTTCTTTACCATGTTTCCTAGCAACGAAGTCTCTTTTATCATAACGTTGATTCTTTGATGGTGGGTTATCAAGATCAACAGCAGGTTCAACTTCTACATCCTCATCATTACTAGGTTGAGCATCAACATGAACATTATCATTAACATTATCACTAGGTTCATGTTCATCACCTGATTCTGTTTCAGCATCAGAAACAGAGATATCATTTGGATTCTCAGGTGGTTCAGCAATAGGTTCACTAGAAGTTTGCAAAGTCCTATCATTATTATTTTTCTTCCTCTTGGAAGAGCTAGGTACATCAATATTATTTCTCTGAGAATCTTGCTTGATTCTCTTAGGGTGGCCTTCAGGATACAAAGGTTCCTGAGTCATTCTACCAGTTCTAGTAGCCACTCTAACAGCATAATCATTTTTCTTACTATTCATTTCATCAAGCACTTCTTTCTGAGCTTTTAGTACTTGTTCTACTTGAGTGGTAACCATAGAAGCATGTTTGCTTACAAGTTTAAGCTCACCTCTAATATCAGCCATATAATCACCCAAGCGTTTAATCATAAAGGTATTCTGTTTTAATTGTCTACCAAAATAAGCATTAAAGTCATCTTGCTTAAACATAAAGTCATCAAACTCATCCAAGCACTGACTAGCAATTTTAGTAGGAGGGACTTCAGCGTTATCATGTTTATAGAGAGAATTTACCTTTACTGCATGTGTCAGGATATCGAGAAGTTCTTCAGTAAATAAGTAATTGAGATCATATACTTCTTCAACAGGCGGTAAATTAAGACCATGTATTTCTTCAATAGGAGGTAAATTCTTAACATCTTCAGCTTTAATACCTTTTTCTTTCATAGATTTCTTTGCTTCTTGCATATCTTTGGGACTGATAAATAGAACACCTCTCTTCTTCGGAGTTGGTTTAGGAATAGGCTCAGTAATTGGCTCTGGAACTGGCTCAGGAGGTGGCTCGGGAGGTGCTCAATTATTTTCATTTGCCAACATATTATTCAATAGAATTTCAGCGTCATCCGGTGTTCTTTCCCTGAAAAGAGAACCAGCACAACTATCCAGGAAATCTCTGGAAGCATCAGTTAGTCCATTATAAAAGATATCAAATATTTCAGGTTTCTTAAGAGGATGATCAGGCAAAGCATTAAGTAACTTGAGAAGCCTCCCCCAAGCTTGTGGGAGACTCTCTTCTTCAATTTGCACAAAATTGTATATTTCCCTCAAAGCAGCTTGTTTCTTATGAGCAGGGAAATATTTAGCAGAGAAGTAATAAATCATATCCTGGGGACTTTGCACACAACCAGGATCAAGGGAATTATCTTAGCATCACCCTTTAATGAGAATGGAAATATTTTGAGTAAATAAAGGTAGCGCGATCTCTCATTATTAGTAAACAGGGCAGCTATATCATTTCACTTAGTAAGATGTGCCACAACAGTTTTGTTGGGGAACGTAGTAATTTCAAAAAAATTCCTACGCACACGCAAGATCATGGTGATGCATAGCAACGAGAGGGGAGAGTGTTGTCTACGTACCCTCGTAGACCGAAGCGGAAGCGTAGACGCAACGTAGAGGAAGTAGTCGTATGTCTTCCCGGTCCAGCCGATCCAAGCACCGTTACTCCGGCACCTCTGAGTTCTTGACACACGTACAGTTCGATGACGCACCCCAAGCTCCGATCCAGCAAAGCTTCGGGGAGGAGTTCTGTCAACACAACGGCGTGGTGACGATCTTGATGTTCAACCGTCGCAGGGCTTCGCCTAAGCACCGCTATAATATGACCGAGGTGTAATATCGTGGAGGGGGGCACCGCACACGGCTAAGGAACGATCACGAAGATCAACTTGTGTGTCTATGGGGTGCCCCCTGCCCCCGTATATAAAGGAGTGGAGGAGGGGAGGGCCGGCCCTCTCTATGGCGCGCCCTAAGGGAGTCCTACTCCCACCGGGAGTAGGATTCCCCCTTTCCTAGTCCAACTAGGAGTTATTCAATGTAGTAGGAGTAGGAGACAAGGAAGGGGAAGAGAGAAGGGAAGGAAGGAGGGGGTGCGGCCCCTCCCCCTAGTCCAATTCGGACTAGGCCATGGGGGGGCGCGCGGCCTGCCCTAGGCAGCCCCTCTCACTTTCCCGTATGGCCCAATAAGGCCCAATACTTCTCCCCGGCGAATTCCTGTAACTCTCCGGTACTCCGATAAATACCCGAATCACTCGGAACCTTTCCAAACTCCGAATATAGTCGTCCAATATATCGATCTTTACGTCTCGACCATTTCGAGACTCCTCGTCATGTCCCCGATCTCATCCGGGACTCCGAATTCCTTCGGTACATCAAAACTCATAAACTCATAATATAACTGTCATCAAAACCTTAAGCGTGCGGACCCTACGGTTCGAGAACAATGTAGACATGACCGAGACACGTCTCCGGTCAATAACCAATAGCGGGACCTGGATGCCCATATTGGTTCCTACATATTCTATGAAGATCTTTATCGGTCAGACCGCATAACAACATACGTTGTTCCCTTTGTCATCGGTATGTTACTTGCCCGAGATTCGATCGTCGGTATCCAATACCTAGTTCAATCTCGTTACCGGCAAGTCTCTTTACTCATTCCGTAATACATCATCTCGCAACTAACTCATTAGTTGCAATGCTTGCAAGGCTTAAGTGATGTGCATTACCGAGAGGGCCCAGAGATACCTCTCCGACAATCGGAGTGACAAAACCTAATCTCAAAATACGCCAACCCAACATGTACCTTTGGAGACACCTGTAGTACTCCTTTATAATCACCCAGTTACGTTGTGACGTTTGGTAGCACCCAAAGTGTTCCTCCAGTAAACGGGAGTTGCATAATCTCATAGTTACAGGAACATGTATAAGTCATGAAGAAAGCAATAGCAACATACTAAACGATCAAGTGCTAAGCTAACGGAATGGGTCAAGTCAATCACATCATTCTTCTAATGACGTGATCCCATTAATCAAATGGCAACACATGTCTATGGTTAGGAAACATAACCATCTTTGATTAATGAGCTAGTCAAGTAGAGGCATACTAGTGACTATATGTTTGTCAATGTATTCACACATGTATCATGTTTCCGGTTAATACAAATATAGCATGAATAATAAACATTTATCATGATATAAGGAAATCAATAATAACTTTATTATTGCCTCTAGGGCATATTTCCTTCAGTCTCCCACTTGCACTAGAGTCAATAATCTAGTTCACATCATCATGTGATTTAACACCAATATTCATATCTGTATATGATTAACACCCATAGTTCACATCGTCATGTGATCAACACCCAAAGGGTTTACTAGAGTCAATAATCTAGTTCACGTTGCTATGTGATTAACACCCAAAGAGTACTAAGGTATGATCATGTTTTGCTCGTGAGAGAAGTTTAGTCAACGGATCTGTCATATTCAGAGCCGTATGTATTTTGCAAAATATTCTATGTCTACAATGCTCTGCACGGAGCTACTCTAGCTAATTGCTCCCACTTTCAATATGTATCCAGATTGAGACTTAGAGTCATCTGGATCGGTGTAAAAGCTTGCACCGATGTAACTCTTTATGACAGGCTCTTTTATCACCTCCATAATCAAGAAATATTTCTTTAGTCCTCACTAAGGATATTCTTGACCAACGTCCATTGATCTACTATTAGATCACTATTGTACTCCCTTGTCAAAATACAGAGCAAGGTATACAATAGGTCTGGTACATAGCATAGCATACTTTATTGAACCTATGACTGAGGCATAGGGAATGACTTTTCATTCTCTTTCTATTTTCTGCCATGGTCGGGTCTTGAGTCTTACTCAACTTCACACCTTGCAACACAGGTAAGAACTCCTTCTTTGACTGTTCCATTTTGAACTATTTCAAAAAAATTATCAAGGTATGTACTCATTGAAAAAAACTTATCGAGCGTCTTGATCTATCTCAATAGATCTTGATGCTCAATATGTAAGCAGCTTCTCCGAGGTCTTTCTTTGAAAAAACTCCTTTCAAACACTCCTTTATGCTTTGCAGAATAATTCTACATTATTTCCGATCAACAACATGTCATTCACATATACTTATCAGAAATGTTGTAGTGCTCCAACTCACTTTCTTGTAAATACAGGCTTCACCGCAAGTCTGTATAAAACTATATGCTTTGATCAACTCATCAAAGCATATATTCCAACTCCGAGATGCTTGCACCAGTCCATAGATGGATCGCTGGAGCTTGTACATTTTGTTAACACCTTTAGGATTGACAAAACCTTCTGGCTGCATCATATACAACTATTTTTTAATAAATCCATTAAGGATTGCAGTTTTGTTATCCATTTGCCAGATTTCATAAAATGCGGCAATTGCTAACATGATTCGGACAGACTTTAAGCATCGATACGAGTGAGAAAATGTCATCGTAGTCAACACCTTGAACTTTGTCAAAAACCTTTTTTGACAAGTCTAGCTTTGTAGATAGTAACACTACTATCAGCGTCTGTCTTCCTCTTAAAAATCCATTTAATCTCAATGGCTTGCCGATCATCGGGCAAGTCAACCAAAGTCCATACTTTGTTCTCATACATGGATCCCATCTCAGATTTCATGGCCTCAAGCCATTTTGCAGAATCTAGGCTCACCATTGCTTCTTCATAGTTCGTAGGTTCATCATGATCTAGTAGCATGATTTCCAGAACAGGATTGCCGTACCACTCTGGTGCGGATCTTACTCTGGTTTACCTACGAGATTCGGTAGTAACTTGATCTGAAGTTACATGATCATCATCATTAGCTTCCTCACTAATTGGTGTAGTAGTCACAGGAACAGATTTCTGTGATGAACTACTTTCCAATAAGGGAGAAGGTACAATTACCTTATCAAGTTCTACTTTCCTCCCACTCACTTCTTTCGAGAGAAACTCCTTCTCTAGAAAGGATCCATTCTTAGCAACGAATGTCTTGCCTTCGGATCTGTGATAGAAGGTGTACCCAACTTTCTCCTTTGGGTATCCTATGAAGAAACATTTCTCCGATTTGGGTTTGAGCTTATCAGGATGAAACTTTTTCACATAAGCATCGCAACCCCAAACTTTAAGAAACGACAACTTTGGTTTCTTGTCAAACCACAGTTCATATTGTGTCGTCTCAACGGACTTAGGTGGTTCCCCTTTTTAACGTGAATGCAGCTGTCTTTAATGCATGTCCTCAAAACGATAGTGGTAAATCGATAAGAAACATCATAGATTGTACAATATCCAATAAAGTACGGTTATGAAGTTCGGACACACCATTACGCTGTGGTGTTCCGGGTGGCGTGAGTTGCGAAACTATTCCGCATTGTTTCAAATGTAGACCAAACTCGTAACTCAAATATTCTCCTCCACGATCAGATCGTAGAAATTTTATTTTCTTGTTACGATGATTTTCAACTTCACTCTGAAATTCTTTGAACTTTTCAAACTTTTCAGACTTATGTTTCATTAAGTAGATATACGCATATCTGCTCAAATCATCCGTGAAGGTCAGAAAATAATGATACTTGCCGCGAGCCTCAACACTCATCGGATCGCATACATCAGTATGTATTATTTCCAATAAGTCAGTTGCTCGCTCTATTGTTCCGGAGAACGGAGTCTTTAGTCATCTTGCCCATAAGGCATGGTTCGCAAGCATCAAGTGATTCATAATCAAGTGATTCCAAAATCCCATCAGCATGGAGTTTCTTCATGCGCTTTACACCAATATGACCTAAACTGCAGTGCCACAAATAAGTTGCACTATCATTATTAACTTTGCATCTTTTGGTTTCAATATTATGAATATGTGTATCACTACAATCGAGATCCAACGAACCATTTTCATTGGGTGTGTAACCATATAAGGTTTTATTCATGTAAACAGAACAACAATTTATTCTTCTACTTAAATGAATAACCATATTGCAATAAACATGATCAAATCATATTCATGCTCAACGCAAACACCAAATAACACTTATTTAGTTTCAACACTAATCCCAAAATTATACGGAGTGTGCGATGATGATCATATCAATCTTGGAACCACTTCCAACACACATCGTCACTTCACCCTCAACTAGTTTCTGTTTATTCTGTAACTCCTATTTCGAGTTACTAATCTTAGCAACCGAACAAGTATCAAATACTCAGGGGTTACTATAAACACTAGTAAGGTACACATCAATAACATGTATATCAAATATACCCTTGTTCACTTTGCCATCCTTCTTATCCACCAAATATTCAAGGCATTTCCTCTTCTAGTGACCATTTCCTTTGCAGTATAATCACTCAGTTTCAGGCTTTGGTCCAGCTTTGGGCTTCTTCGCGGGAGTGACAACTTGCTTGCCATTCTGCTTGAAGTTCCCTTTCTTTACCTTTGCCCTTTTCTTGAAACTAGTGGTCTTGTCAATCATCAACACTTGATGCTCTTTCTTGATTTCTACCTTCGTTGATTTCAGCATCACGAAGAGCTCGGGAATCGTTTTCGTCATCCCTTGCATTATAGTTCATCATGAAGTTCTACTAACTTGGTGGTGGTGACTAGAGAATTCTGTCAATCACTATCTTATCTGGAAGATTAACTCCCACTTGATTCAAGCGATTGTAGTACCCAGACAATCTGAGCACATGCTCACTAGTTGAGCAATTCACCTCCATCTTTTAGCTATAGAACTTGTTGGAGACTTCATATCTCTCAACTCGGGTATTTGCTTGAAATATTAACTTCAACTCCCGGAACATCTCATATGGTCCATGACGTTCAAAATGTCTTTGAAGTCCCGATTCTAAGCCGTTAAGCATGGTGCACAAAACTATCAAGTAGTCATCATATTGAGCTAGCCAAACATTCATAACGTCTGCATCTGCTCCTGCAATAGGTCTGTCACCTAGCGGTGCATTAAGGACATAATTCTTCTGTGCAGCAATGAGGATAAACCTCAGATCACGGATCCAATCCGCATCATTGCTACTAACAACTTTCAACACAATTTTCTCTAGGAACATATCAAAATAAACATATGAAAGCAACAACGCAACCTATTGATCTATAACATAATTTGCAAAATATTACTAGGACTAAGTTAATGATAAATTTAAGTTCAATTAATCATATTACTTAAGAACTCCCACTTAGACAGACATCTCTCGAGTCATCTAAGTGATCACGTGATCCAAATCAACTAAACCATAACCGATCATCACATGAGATGGAGTAGTTTTCAATGGTGAACATCACTATGTTGATCATATCTACTATATGATTCACGCTCGACCTTTCGGTCTCCTTGTTCCGAGGCCATATCTGCATATGCTAGGCTCGTCAAGTTTAACCTGAGTATTCTGCGTGTGCAAAACTGGCTTGCACCCGTTGTAGATGGACGTAGAGCTTATCACACCCGATCATCACGTGGTGTCTGGGCACGACGAACTTTGGCAACGGTGCATACTCAGGGAGAACACTTCTTGATAATTTTTAGTGAGAGATCATCTTAAAATGCTATCGTCAATCAAAGCAAGATAAGATGCATAAAAGATAAACATCACATGCAATCAATATTAGTGATATGATATGGCCATCATCATCTTGTGCTTGTGATCTCCATCTTCGAAGCACCGTCATGATCACCATCGTCACCGGCGCGACACCTTGATCTCCATCATAGCATCATTGTCGTCTCGCCAATCTTATGCTTCTACGACTATCGCTACCGCTTAGTGATAAAGTAAAGCATTACAGGGCGATTGCATTGCATACAATAAAGCGACAACCATATAGCTCCTGCCAGTTGCCGATAACTCGGTTACAAAACATGATCATCTCATACAATAAAATTTAGCATCATGTCTTGACCATATCACATCACAACATGCCCTGCAAAAACAAGTTAGACGTCCTCTACTTTGTTGTTGCAAGTTTTACGTGGCTGCTACGGGCTTAAGCAAGAACCAATCTCACCTACGCATCAAAACCACAACGATAGTTTGTCAAGTTGGTGCTGTTTTAACCTTCGCAAGGACCGGGCGTAGCCACACTCGGTTCAACTAAAGTTGGAGAAACTGACACCCGCTAGCCACCTGTGTGCAAAGCACGGCGGTAGAACCAGTCTCGCGTAAGCGTACGCGTAATGTCGGTCCGGGCCGCTTCATCCAACAATACCGCCGAACCAAAGTATGACATGCTGGTAAGCAGTATGACTTATATCGCCCACAACTCACTTGTGTTCTACTCGTGCATATAACATCAAACCATAAAACCTATGCTCGGATGCCACTGTTAGGGAATGTAGTAATTTCAAAAAAAAATCCTACGCACACGCAAGATCATGGTGATGCATAACAACGAGAGGGGAGAGTGTTGTCTACGTACCCTCGTAGACCGAAGCGGAAGCGTTGATGCAACGTAGAGGAAGTAGTCGTACGTCTTCCCGGTCCAGCCGATCCAAGCACCGTTACTCTGGCACCTCCGAGTTCTTGACACACGTACAGTTCGATGACGCACCCCAAGCTCCGATCCAGCAAAGCTTCGGGGAGGAGTTCCATCAACACAACGGCGTGGTGACGATCTTGATGTTCAACCGTCGCAGGGCTTCGCCTAAGCACCGCTATAATATGACCGAGGTGTAATATCGTGGAGGGGGGCACCGCACACGGCTAAGGAACGATCACGAAGATCAACTTGTGTGTCTATGGGGTGCCCCCTGCCCCCGTATATAAAGGAGTGGAGGAGGGGAGGGCCGGCCCTCTCTATGGCGCGCCCTAAGGGAGTCCTACTCCCACCGGGAGTAGGATTCCCCCTTTCCTAGTCCAACTAGGAGTTATTCAATGTAGTAGGAGTAGGAGACAAGGAAGGGGAAGAGAGAAGGGAAGGAAGGAGGGGGTGCAGCCCCTCCCCCTAGTCCAATTCGGACTAGGCCATGGGGGGGCGCGCGGCCTGCCCTAGGCAGCCCCTCTCTCTTTCCCGTATGGCCCAATAAGGCCCAATACTTCTCCCCGGCGAATTCCCGTAACTCTCCAGTACTCCGATAAATACCCGAATCACTCGGAACCTTTCCGAACTCCGAATATAGTCGTCCAATATATCAATCTTTACGCCTCGACCATTTCGAGACTCCTCGTCATGTCCCCGATCTCATCCGGGACTCCGAATTCCTTCGGTACATCAAAACTCATAAACTCATAATATAACTGTCATCGAAACCTTAAGCGTGCGGACCCTACGGTTCGAGAACAATGTAGACATGACCGAGACACGTCTCCAGTCAATAACCAATAGCGGGACCTGGATGCCCATATTGGTTCCTACATATTCTATGAAGATCTTTATCGGTCAGACCGCATAACAACATATGTTGTTCCCTTTGTCATCGGTATGTTACTTGCCCGAGATTCGATCGTCGGTATCCAATACCTAGTTCAATCTCGTTACCGGCAAGTCTCTTTAATCGTTCCGTAATACATCATCTCGCAACTAACTCATTAGTTGCAATGCTTGCAATGCTTACGCGATGTGCATTACTGAGAGGGCCCAGAGATACCTCTCCGACAATCGGAGTGACAAAACCTAATCTTGAAATATGCCAACCCAACATGTACCTTTGGAGACACCTGTAGTACTCCTTTATAATCACCCAGTTACGTTGTGACGTTTGGTAGCACCCAAAGTGTTCCTCCGGTAAACGGGAGTTGCATAATCTCATAGTTATAGGAACATGTGTAAGTCATGAAGAAAGCAATAGCAACATACTAAATGATCAAGTGCTAAGCTAACGGAATGGGTCAAGTCAATCACATCATTCTTCTAATGACGTGATCCCATTAATCAAATGACAATACATGTCTATGGTTAGGAAACATAACCATCTTTGATTAATGAGCTAGTCAAGTAGAGGCATACTAGTGACTATATGTTTGTCTATGCATTCACACATGTGTCATGTTTCCGGTTAATACAATTCTTGCATGAATAATAAACATTTATCATGATATAAGGAAATAAATAATAACTTTATTATTGCCTCTAGGGCATATTTCCTTCAAGTTTTAGATTCATAGCCATAAAAAGGATCAGATTCAACCAAAGTAATTATATCTGGCTCAACAGAAAAATCATAATAATCCCGATCAGGAACACAGATAGGTGAAGTAGCAAAAGTAGGGTCGGGTCTCATCCTATCTCTATAAGATTCTTTACTCCATTTAACTAGCAACCTCTTAAGTTCATGTCTATCCTGGCAAGCAAGAATAGCTGCAGAAGATTTTGCATCAAAAAGATAACCCTCAGGAATAGCAGGCATATTTTCATTATCACTAACATCATCGTGTTCAGGTTCAATAATTTCTCTTTCTCTAGACCTAGCAATTTGCTCATCAAGAAATTAACCAAGGGGCACAGTAGTATTAAGCATAGAAGTAGTTTCATCATAAGTATCATGCATAGCAGAAGTGGCATCATCAATAACATGCAACATATCTGAATTCATAACAGTAGTTGGCTTAGGTGTCGCAGACTTACTCATAACAGAAGGAGAATCTAGTGCAAGGCTAGATGGCAGTCCCTTACCTCCCCTCGTAGTTGAGGGCAAAATAGTGGTTCGATCGTCTTTCAAGTTCTTCATAGAGTCCAGCAGATATAAATCCCAAGTGACTCAAAGACTAGAGCTATGCTCCCCGGCAACGGCGCCAGAAAAAGGTCTTGATAACCCACAAGTATAGAGGATCGCAACAGTTTTCGAGGGTAGAGTATTCAACCCAAATTTATTGATTCAACACAAGGGGAGCCAAAGAATATTATCAAGTATTAGCAGCTGAGTTTTCAATTCAACCACACTTGGAAACTTAGTATCTGCAGCAAAGTGTTTAGTAGCAAAGTAATATGATAGTGGTGGTAACGGTAACAAAGGTAAAGGCAGCAAAAGTAATGTTTTTGGTATTTTGTAGTGATTGTAACAGTAGCAACGGAAAAGTAAATAAGCGAGAACCAGTATATGGAAAACACGTAGGCACCGGATTAGCGATGGATAATTATGCCGGATGCGGTTCGTCATGTAACGATCATAACATAGGGTGACACAGAACTAGCTTTAGTTCATCAATGTAATGTAGGCATGTATTTCGTATATAGTCATACGTGCTTATGGAAAAGAACTTGCATGACATCTTTTGTCCTACCCTCCCGTGGCAGCGGGGTCCTATTGGAAACTAAGGGATATTAAGGCCTCCTTTTAATAGAGAACCGGAACAAAGCATTAGCACATAGTGAATACATGAACTCCTCAAAGTATGGTCATCACCGGGAGTGGTCCCGATTATTGTCACTTCGGGGTTGCCGGATCATAACACATAGTAGGTAACTATAGACTTGCAAGATAGGATCAAGAACACACATATATTCATGAAAACATAATAGGTTCAGATCTGAAATCATGACACTCGGGCCCCAGTGACAAGCATTAAGCATAGCAAAGTCATAGCAACATCAATCTCAGAACATAATGGATACTAGGGATCAAACCCTAACAAAACTAACTCGATTACACGATAAATCTCATCCAACCCATCACCGTCCAGCAAGCCTACGATCGAATTACTCACGCACGGCGGTGAGCATCATGAAATTGGTGATGGAGGATGGTTGATGATGACGACGGCGACGAATCCCCCTCTCCGGAGCCCCGAACGGACTCCAGATCAGCCCTCTCGAGAGAGATTCGGGCTTGGCGGCGGCTCCGTATCATAAAACGCGATGATTTCTTCTCTCTTATTTTTTTCTCCCCGAAAGCAAATATATAGAGTTGGAGTTGGTGTCGGAGGGCCACCAGGGGGCCCACGAGGTAGGGGGCGCGCCCCCACCCTCGTGGACAGGGTGTGGGCCCCCTGGCCTTCATCTTTGGCGACGATTTTTTATTGTTTTTTCTAAGGTGTTCCGTGGAGTTTCAGGTCATTCCGAGAACTTTTATTTTCTGCACATAAAACAACACCATGGCAATTCTGCTGAAAACAGCGTCAGTCCAGGTGAGTTTCATTCAAATCATACAAGTTAGAGTCCAAAACAAGGGCAAAAGTGTTTGGAAAAGTAGATACGATGGAGACGTATCACCCTACATCGCCTGCCGAGCTCGCTCATGCAGCTGTGATAGGTCTTGCAGTAAATCGCCTGCAGATGCGGGCATCTCCTCCTCAGGGCGACCCGTTGACATTCCTACAAGCAAAACTCTTTAAATATACTTCTTCACCGAACTATGCTACAGTTCGTCTAGGCACTTACCATAAATGACACGGCGAAGCCTTTTGTTATCCTTCACGGAGTCCGCCAGCTGCGTGCGGACGCCTTTCAATTCCACATCCAGCCGAACATTGGCATCTTGAAGATTATTCTTCTCCTTCTTAACTCGTCATCCCTCCCGCCCTTTGGATTCACCCCGAGGTTATCTGTAGAATTTTCTGTTAAACTTGTCATACCAGCCACTTACTAACTGGTACACTTTCGTACAATTGAGATATATGTTACCAGATAAGGCCTTCTGGGATTCCTCTAGCTTGGCAACCATGGCCCTCAGTTGGGTCTTGCACCCCTCTAGCTCCCGAGACAATTGCTCCTTCTTATCTACAAGAACCTGCGCATAAATAGATCCTTAAAATAGTTGTTCCAACCGTTTCAAGTCTCAGGGGCTACTGATATACATGCTTATCAAACTTTCTTACCCGTATATCTTTGGTATACTGGTCCGTCGCCCGGGCAAGCCCGCCTTGAGCAGCTCGGATGTATGCATCTCCCGAATTGAAAGCATTAAATGCCTCTTCAGAAAAGATGTTGTTGCGAAGCACGGCCCGTCGACGCCAGTGGTTCATGGTGCTCTCTACTTAGGAATTTGTGGTAGAGAGCATATCTGCGTCCTCTGTCGGAGGACTATGCGGCATCGGCCCCACGTCTGCCTCCTCTCCTGAAGCCGGTTCTGGAATCTGACTGGTGGAGGTGTGATTGGCATGATCCCCGGATATAGTCCGGATACTCCTCTTCCTGCCAGGATGTAAAGGGCGTTGTTATACTTCAAAATACAATAATTACATGACAGGCTTTTTGCCTTACCTCTGTAGCAGCGTTTCGGCCCTAACCGCCTTCCTCTTGAGCCTACCCAATCCGGACGCCTGTGGCCGACGGGTCCCTAGGGGCTCGGCCCTGCGCTCCGACCGTCATCTCTGCAAACACACGACACTTCTGGGATAAGGCATGACATCAGGAAAGAGTCCTCTTCGGAGGATAGAGTCTTCGGCTTGGCTAACACGCGACGTAGGTAGCAGTCCGGGATAATCGGCAGTAATAGCCACGGAGGCGCCGTCATAGCTCGCCCGATAAAATATCCCGTTGACAAGCTCCATGGTCATATCCGGATCTTCTTCGAGTCCTAGATCCAGGGCCCTCTGGCTGCGGGGAAGGGCTGGAGATTCCTTCTATGGCCCTCCTTAGTTCCTGCTCTGAAATATCGAGGCAGGTAATCTTAGCGAAGAATGCCACAATAAGTGAAGCGGGAAAATGAATGACGACTTACCCAGTTTGGGGGATTGTACATGGAGAATTCGACCCGTGGTTTGATGTGAAGGAAGTCTTCCTCCTCTCCTTTGTGTAGATCGGACAGTATCCTTGCCAGAGCAGTGGCGGAGTCCGGACCTGTACGGCCACAATGGGTGGCATCGTCTTCCCCGTTGAAATGCCACATGGGATTGCCCCGATATTGGAGCGGTTGCACTCCCCGCATGATGCATATTTCCATAACCTCGACTATCGTTAGTCCAGATTTGGCCAGTAACTTTATCCTGCTCATCAAGAAGTGTATCTCCCTGGTGTCCTCCTCTTGGGGGGCTCAGGGGCGCCAGCTCAGACGTGCCCTCGACGGGGCGTTACTGAACTTGGGGAGACCTGTCCGGACTGGATCCAAAAGGGGAACGTCATCAATGTAGAACCACTCTGAAGGCCAGTTCTCTGGTGCCGTTTTGGGAGAGCCGGATAGGTATCCGGTCTCGGCAATACGCCATACTTCGGCCCCGCCCACTTGACATAGGGACTCTCCCTGGTTGCGGGGGACAAGGCAGAACAACTTCTTCCATAACCCGAAGTGAGCCTCACAGCCTAGAAATAGCTCACAAAGGGTGACGTACCCTGCTATATGTAGTACGGAAGCTGGGGTAAAATTGTGCAATTGAAGGCCGTAGTACTCCAGGAGCCCGCGAAGGAACGGGTGGATAGGAAACCCGACGCCCCTTAACAGTTGCGGAATGAGCCATATTCGCTCCTCTGGAGACGGATTAGGAGATCTCTCCGCTTGTTCCCCGCCATTATAGGTGGCTATTTCGGCTCGGATGGGGACCATGAACGCCGGTGGGAGAAACCCTTGGGTTTGTAACTCTATCAAACGGCTATGAGGAACTGAACACTCTTCCCAGTCCCCCGGCATGGGGCAAGGGGAGCGAGCAGAAGAGCTGCGACGACCAACCATGTTGGAATTGTTTTTCTGGGGCGCTCTGTTGGATGCTTGCTTGAGGGGGAAGAGTGAGGTTTGGATCTGGGAATCCCCGTCTCTTCAAATAGACGGCTAGCCCGAAGGATCGGGGGTGGCAAATGCAAAAATGCCTCGACTCCTCGCATTCACTCGACACGTGGAATGGTCATTATTGAGGCACTGAAGCCGAGGAGTACAACATTGATGAGAAGTTGGACACTGTTCGTCGCAATAGGTACATTGGAGTATTCGGAGATGGAACCCGCCTTGCAATGTCGAAGACAAGACTGCGCGCAGGACTCATCGTCATTGAAGAGGTTCAGGGGCTACTGAGGGAGTCCTGGATTAGGGGGTATCCGGACAGCCAGACTATATACATCGTCCGGACTATTGAAGCATGAAGATACAAGACTCAAGACTCTGGCCCATGTCTGGATAGGACTCTCCTTTGCGTGGAAGGCAAGCTTGGCGATCCTGATATTATATTTCCTTCCTTGTAACCGACTCCATGTAAACCCTAGCCCTCTCCAGTGTCTATATAAACCGGAGAGGTTGGTCCTTAGAAGGCTGATCACAACTACAATCATACCATCATAGGCTAGCTTCTAGGGTTTAGCCTCTACGATCTCGTGGTAGATCTACTCTTGTACTACTCATATCTTCAATATTAATCAAGCAGGAATTAGGGTTTTACCTCCATCGAGAGGGCCCGAACCTGGGTAAACATTGTGTCCCTCGCTTCCTATTACCATCAGCCTAAGACGCACAGATCAGGACCCCCTACCCGAGATCCGCCGGTTTTGACACCGACACAGACCCTTGCACAGCTGGGTGACGTTGGTTCTCACCAGTCGACAAGTCTTTCTTGACGATCATAGACCGGCAAGTGAAGATATACTTCAAGAGGCCCCAATGGGGCGGGCAACCCAAGAAGTTCTCATGGAGAGAGACAAAGGCCGAGAGGTAGATAATGGCGTTAGGAGGAAGATGATGAAGTTGCACACAGAAATAGTCAAGAAGCACCCGGAAGAAAGGGTGGGGAGGCATGGAAAATCTCCGCTCAACGTGGGTGACGAGCAGGACATGCTCGTCCTCCTGTGGCGCCGGCTCGACCTCCCCCGCGCCCGAGCGACGTCATCCTTCAAGCGGAATCAACCCCTTCTCCGCCAACTCCTCCAATCATCGGGCTGAGACGCGCGATGGGATGCAGTCCCCCACCGCGCAGCCGACCGCGGCATCGGAGCTAGAGGAGGAAGCCTTTCCCGCCTTCTTTGCTTTCTCTGCGTTGGCCGTGGAATCCCTCGCCATTGTTGTGCACTCCAGAGGAGGAAGGAGGCGGAGGAGGCGGAGCAAGGGGACCTTTGTCTCTGAATCTTTTATATCACCGTACAAAATCTCTGGTCGGATCTCTCACCACGAATCCCTAGATTGACGGACGCGCAGTGTGGCTTTGCACAGGACAGGCGCAACACGTGGCAGGGATCATGCGCACAAATCGAGGAGCCACGACCCCACTTTCCCACTAATTTACAACGTTACCTCTTCAGCGCGCGAACGCACGGATTCAAATCCTGAGATTTCAGGCACAAATCAATCTGATTGATTACCAGCGATTCCTTTCCTAAATGACGCACGTCCGTCTGGCAGACCACCCTCCGTGGGGACCCCTGCACTCGACCACATTAAACACCCCACTAAAGTCCTCTTTATGATCGTTATGTGACGAGCTTGACGCCCTCTACGGGTTCGCTTGGTCCTCTCGGTAGGCTCCAAGGCGCATGACTCATAAACCTGGACCCCTAGGATGCCCCCGTTGGTGTTCCCCTGGGATAAGGAGTGGTCTCTCTCTAGAGAGTCAGACCACGCGCCGGCATCGCCACTCAAGTTGTCATGGCATGCCTTCACTCGGGCCCTTAGTCTATCACTTCCAAGAGACAAAACGAATGCCACCGGGTTTTTTCTCAACGATCGACAGTACCCAGTCATCTGAGTAAAACTAAAGTCCGGAATTCTTTTGTGTTTTTATCCAAGCAACAACAAATTACAGTCCGGAAACATATTCTGAGTGTCCTTATGGCATTTGGACTCAAC
Source organism: Triticum dicoccoides (assembly GCF_002162155.2). Classification (NCBI taxonomy): domain Eukaryota; kingdom Viridiplantae; phylum Streptophyta; class Magnoliopsida; order Poales; family Poaceae; genus Triticum; species Triticum dicoccoides. The sequence goes on from NC_041381.1 coordinate 584,498,568, forward strand.
TGAAGGATTGGTTTGTTTGTCCTACAAAATCCCAACCGATTCGGGGGCTAATGATGCGATCACCGGTAGGGTCAAGGATCCATCATGTGGGACCCACATGGGGCCCATCACCATCATAGGTAGGCCTCTAGACCATGTTAGCATCTGGATGCATACATCAGGAGGATCACTCAGACGGCTCTACAGCACTCGGACAACCACACGTCACTCGGCGGATGAACTACCACTCGGACCTACCGGATAAGAAGGCGTCATGCGAGCTGCAACGGTCGAAGAATCCTAAGTCATCCACTAAATAGAGTTATAACTACCGTTACCTATAACTGTTGTACTAGAGGCTCATTACACTAGTAACCACCTCATTCAATGGCATTAATTACCCTGGCAGCGTGTGGGACATGGGGCTGCAGTGCACTCTATATAAGTCGTTCCCTACTGAGGGAGTCCTGGATTAGGGGGTCCTTGGACAGCCGGACTATGTATTGTGGCCTGACTGTTGGACTATGAAGACACAAGATAGAAGACTTCGTCCCGTGTCCGGATGGGACTCTCCTTTGTGTGGAAGGCAAGCTTGGCGATGCGGATGTGAAGATTCCTTTCTCTGTAACCGACTTTATGTGACCCTAGCCCCCCTCCGGTGTCTATATAAACCAAAGGGTTTAGTCCGTAGGACGACAATCATAATCTCAAAGGCTAGACTTCTAGGGTTTAGCCATTACGATCTCGTGGTAGATCAACTCTTGTAATACTCATATTCATCAAGATCAATCAAGCAGGAAGTAGGGTATTACTGTCACATCCCTAGTTCTGGTATGCTCTGGGCTAGCTAGTCATGTGTTGCATCATGTTTAAATTTCTTTTAAACCTGAAATGGGGATTGTTGAAACCCTCGCACCAATTGAATTCAACTAGGTTCAATAAAAATATTTTCAATGAACCCAAAATGCCTTTGGAAATGTTCATGATTTTTGATAAAGGTGAAAACCTATGCCAAAAATGATGAGCATATTTCTTGGCCATTTATGGATTTTTGAATTAACTCATAAAGTATTTGAATTTGGGAATTCGAATGCTATAAATAATTTAAATGCTCAAGTAATTCTGAAACTAAATGTGGGCTGTTGCATATATTTCAGAAGGTGCCCACAATTATTTTCAGGATTTTTAGAAGTGCCCTGGTATTTTTAATGAAGCCTTAAAACTACAGAATAATAGAAAACAGAAGCAATAAATAAAAGAGAAGGAACTTACCTGGCGCTCACCTGACAGCCCAGCCGGCCCAGCTCCCGTTCTGGCCCAGCCCACCAGCGCCCCCTTGTCATCTTCCTCCTCTGCCAGGAGGACAAACGGGTGCGTGGCGAGCGCCGACGCTGCCCCGGCCACCTCCTGCTTCCCCGGCCCCTCCTAGACGACGCCACGGAGCGCCACGCAGCCCCTGGCTCTCTCTCACTCTCTCCCGACCCCTTCCCCCTTCTCTGCTCTCTCCCTCTCGCGCCCGAGAGCGCTCACCGCCGCCGCTCGCTGCTGCCATGGCCACAGCCACTGCCCCGCCTTGCCGTTGCGCCCAGAGGCTCCGCCTCGACCCCCTCTTCCTCTCCACCGAGCCACGAGGTCCCGGACGCGCTGCAACGCCGCCACCATCGCCGTTTCCTTCGCCGGCCACCGAAGCTCACCGCCGTCGATTCGCGACGTCTGGCGCGCCCTCGAGCCCACTGACCTTCTGCGCCGCCTCCCTGTGAGCTCCTCATCTCTCCTCTTTGCTCGCCCCCTCCGTTCCCGTCCTCTAGCCGTCGTTCCGCAAGTGCCCGAAGCTCGCCGCCGACAGCCATGTCGCCGTCGTGGCTACAGACGCCATAGCTTTCCCCTGAGCACGTCATCGTGCTCGTGCTACTCCCAGGAGACGAACGCACCTGTTAGCTCACCTTCCCATGCACCATAGCGAGTAGCCGGTCCTGCCCGAGCTTCGGCCGCCGCCAGGAGCTCGATTCCGGTGAACTCCGGCCACCCTGTGCCCTCCCGTCGGTCTCCCCGGATGCGCACGGGCACGGGCTTCCTTCTGGTGCCCCTAGCGCGTCGACCCGTGGCCTCTGGCGAGTTCCGAGCGGGCTCCGCCGTGGTTCGGGGTCGCCGCCGGCTGAACTCCGGCGAGCCGACGTGGCCGCGCGATTAGCGCTAATCACGGCCAGCTAACCCTCCCCAGAGCCACTGACGTATGGGTCCCACGCCCTTAATTAATATTTGTTTATTTTCTGTTAAGTTTTAACCTACCACCGTGGGCCCACGCGTCAGCTTTGACCAAGCTGACGTGGCCGTTGACTGGGCCGACATGTCAGCGACTCATACCAGCCTGAGACACTGATCGGTGGACCCCACTGGTCAGGTTTGACCTGGCCCGCACCCAGTTGACTCGCCTACATCATGCTGACGTAGTGCTGGCGCAGTAATGCATTTTCTGGAATTAGTTTATTTCAAAATAATCCAGGAAATTCCAGAAAATGTTTAAAACTTGTAAAATTCATATAAAATCAACCGTAACTCCAAATGAAACAAATTATATATGAAAAATGATCAGAAAATCCAATCTATCCATCTGTACCATTTTCATGCATGTTAGAACAACTTATGACTACTGTTTAGGACAATTCAATTAAATGGCATGTAATAAATCACATATGGAGTTTGAATTTGAATCTTTGATCCAAACCAACTTCATTTAATATGGCTTTAGTTGCATCAGCTCAAATCATAAGCATATTGCCATGTCATGAGCATGCATCATATTGTGCATTGCATTGATTGTGCTTCTTCTTTGTTTGTCGGTATTTGTCCCCTCTCGATAGACGTGATACCGACGATGTGATCGATGACACCGATGAAGAACTATACTATCTTCAGAAGTGCCAGGCAAGCAAAAACCCCTTGTTCATTCCGATACAATCCCACTCTCTCGCTCCTACTCTCTTTTACTGCATTAGGACAACAACGACATTTTTGTTATTTGCTGCGGTAGCTGAACCCCTTATCCTCTGCATGACCTGTCATTGCCACAGTAAATAGATGAAACCCACTAGCATGAGTAGGAGTTGTTTGAGCCCGGATGTGCCTACTCATTCATGCTTGTTTGTCATGCCTGCTACTGCTTAGAGTTGAGTCAGGTCTGATTCATCGGGAATGAATCGGAGGTGTGTGAACATGTCCTACTGTGTGTGAGCTAAGTGTATGAACACGATTTGGTAAAGGTAGCGGTGAGAGGCCATGTAGGAGTACATGGTGGGTTGTCTCATTGCAGCCGTCCTCGGGAACTGAGTTCTGTGTTTGTGATCCATGAACAGCTACTACCACACATTGGGCTCCGGGCGCTCCAAGCTCTCTCGACTTATTAATCAACTTGATCTCTGTCCAGGAGTTGCAACTAGTTTCTGGTGTTTGTTGGTAGTGTTAGTAGTCTACCAAGTGGCACCCGGTACAGGTGGGCTTGGGACAGACTAGGCACAGTGGCCCGGTGTACCAAGTGGCACCCAGATGGTGGACTTCGGAACCCTGCACACATCGTTTGGGTCCGTGAGCGACACCCCGGCCGGATCTCCTTGCGGATGGAACCCGAATAGGCGATAAACCTGGACGAGAGACTTGTGTGGTTAGTCAGGTCGTGGCCGACACCCTCGATGGGCTTCCGCTTGAAGGTTGCCGAGTACATGTCGTGTAAACGGCGGTAAGTGGTGAAAGAGTGTGTGAAGAAGTACACCCCTGCAGGGTTAATATGATCTATTCGAATAGACGTGTCCGCGGAAAAGGACTTCTGGGTTGCCTGTATAGTTCATAGACAAGTGAAAGTGGATACTCTAAAATACGCAAGATAAGCGTGAGTGCTATGGATGGCGTTCTCGTAGGGAGACGGGGGCGGATCCATAGTGGTGTATTGATATGGTGAATATGTGGACTCGTGTGCGCCACCTCAAAAGAGTTACTTGCAGTCGTAGTTCAGGATAGCCACTGAGTCAAAGCTGGCTTGCAACAGTTAAACCCCACCATCCCCTTTGTTGATACTGATGCATATGTAGATAGATCTGATGTAAGTCTTGCTGGGTACATTTGTACTCACGTTGCTTAATTTATGTTTTTGCAGAGAGATTTCAGTCTCGCTAGTAGTACCGCGTGGACTTCGACGTTTAGCTTGTTACCTCAGCTACGATCTTGTGCCTTCGGCAGGATCTGGTAGATAGTCAGGCTTCTTAGCCTTTTTGATTTGTAGATGTCTGTACTCAGACATGTTAAGCTTCCGCTTGTGCTTTGACTTGTATGCTCTGAGTGTTGGGTCATGAGACCCATGTTTGTAATATCTCGCTCCTCGGAGCAATAAAATACTTGAGTTGTAGAGTCATGTTGTGATGCCATGTTGTACTTGCACATATCGAGCATATTGTGTGTATGTTATTGAAATGCTTGATATGTGTGGGATCTGACTATCTAGTTGTTTATCCTTAGTAGTCTCTCTTACCGGGAAATGTCTCCTAGTGTTTCCACTGAGCCATGGTAGCTTGCTACTGCTCCGGAACACTTAGGCTGGCCGGCATGTGTCCTTCTTCGTTCCTGTGTCTGTCCCTTCGGGGAAATGTCACGCGATGAATACCGGAGTCCTGCTAGCCCAGTGCTACAGCCTGGATTCACTCGCTGATGACCGACACGTTCGATGTTGGGTCATGGATGCCTATCCCTGTAAGTTTGTGCCACTTTGGGTTTACGACTAGCCATGTCAGCCCGGGCTCCTTATCATATGGATGCTAGCGACACTATCATATACGTGTGCCAAAAGACGCAAACGGTCCCGGGCAAAGGTAAGGCGACACCCGTGGGGATACCGTGCGTGAGGCCGCAAAGTGATATGAGGTGTTACATGCTAGATCGATGTGGCATTGAGTTGGGGTCCTGATAGCTTTGGTATCAGAGCTTGACTGCCTGTAGGATTACCAAGCCAAACTGGTCGAAGTTGAGTCTAGAAATGCTTTAGTTATATAAGGGAATTGATTGTGGGATGGAACGTAAGGCTCTTTTTACTCCTTATACCTTATGCCCTTCTGATATGAGTCATCTTATCTTTCCTACGGGGTTAAGGAACTAGGCTATCTTTTCTTCTATTAGGATCACGTGTTACTAATCCGTAGGCTTATAGGATTAATGGATTTAGGCCTCTGTTCAGTTCCTACTACTTCTGTATGATAACTGTTGATCCCGAAACCTTGATATTATGCTTCTGAGTGGTTATGCCACCATTTTTGTAGCATGTCTCCAATCTTTTGAGCATTTACAGCCGTTATGCTGTCCGAGTCATCCCAGGTTTCTAAATAATCTGATGCAATTGCAAAATCCTTCCCTCGGTCTCGATGTCCTTTCTGGCCAGGTTAACCACACTAAACGGTGAGTTGAGGTACTCTATTTCCTCGACGTATATGTTGGAGCTATTATTATGACCCTAGGTGTCTAGAGTATCACCTAGTAACCTAGCCATGCTTTGTGTCCCAAGTGTGATGATTCTGGCCTTTATTCTCGAAAGCATCCCATGATGCCACTTAGTTAGTAGGCATTCTATTCCTGGGTTCTTGACCCAAGATCCACCCTACTTACTTCATGTTGATAGTGTTTGCTCGTCCCTTTAGGATACTAGTAACCTTTGCGTTAGTCCTCGAGGTCCGTGGTATTTCCTTCTTCCAAATACTATGAACCGCTTATGGCAGAAGTTCCTTGAACCAAGAGATCACAACAAGAATGCTCTCGATGAGTTCTCCATTCTATATTATGAATCTGCCAGTTCTACCTTTCTGCATGGGTTATCCAGAAGAAATGTTGAGCTTTGCCCGACATTCTAATCCATGCGTCCACAACTCAGAAAATCATATGTTCTTTGAGTTGTCCCTCTTAGTTGTCTTCTGACCCTCGTCTATCATTTGATAGTCAAGAGTATGCGTGCGTTCCTATTACTCTTGTGATCCGTCAAGCCATTCTATTCTAGAATGACCAGGAGAAACAAACTCCAGAACCTCATCCATATCTAGGATTTGGTCAAAGTAGTTGTGCTCCGCAGATCAAATACTAATCCAGCTTTTGTTCTGTTCTACCTTGGAGTATTACCATCTTTATATCAAGAATATCATGGGAATTGCACACCATCCTATGAACTCTTGATACAGTGATACTCTCTCCATCATTATTCATTTCTCGGTCCCCGTGTTGTTGCAACCGGAATGCCGACAGGTGAACTATGATGTGTGAAATCTATACTCCTAGCAACTCTGTTGCTTGGTAGTTAAATGGACAATAACCTCATTCTTAGCGTGTTGATTTTTGGATCATCACCCTAAGGTTGATCGTGCTACCTAGTCCTTATTTCCGGGTGCACTCTTCAATCAATGAGTTGGGATCATATTGGTTCCTCGCTCTTTTGATCATCTCGTCTTGCCCTGGAAAGCAAGATTGTTCCCGAGCTTAATAGCATATCGGTGGTTTGTGATTTTCTGTATATCTTCTTGGAAGTATCACCAGGTCGTCGCCTGACCGCTATGTTGATCTCGTGATCAAGTTGGTTTATTCCTGTAAACCACCATTTCTCCAAGAATCCGTGTTGGATACTCCTGATCTAGTTGGTTAAGATAAACAACAACTTGGAGAGTTGGAAGATAAAAGCTTGCCCAACTTAGTTCATTTTAAGGGATATCTTATGTGTGTGTGTTGAAGAAAGATGATATGTTCATTAGTTGGTCCTCGTGATCAGTTGTTGGATCTATTGTCTTGTCAAAACTTTGATTTGAGTGTGGGCTATCCTCAAATCAAATCAGATCCAACGATGTTCGTAATGTTGTCTTGCTCGTGGTTGTTTCCTCGAGCATACACCATTATATCTTTTGGTCTGACCAATGCTATCACCGTGTTCACATAACTATGGAATTCCATTTATATGGTCATCCAGATGACTTGTTGTTGAGTCCATCAGCAGCATTTTATCTCCTCCATAATTCATGATGAACATCAGGCTAGTGTTGGAAATTTGTGTAAGCATTATCTTCGTGTTCCGTTCATGAAGGATATGCTTGGATGAAAGAAGTGACTTCCTCTAATTCATGTGCAGTTGGTGCAAGTTGCCGCCGTGAATTCGAGAAAGTTGGTTTTGCTTCCTCCGGAATCATCCCAAGTCAGTCATGCACGTGCGAAGAATTCTGTGGTCTGTTAGACTGATCATCTTCGTTCCATATGAATTTCGTAGCACATCTAGCCACTAACTAATTTGTTCAAGGAAAAGAAGTCTATGCTTGGGATCTAATCCATGGACTTGCGTAAGAACTTCGATATCCTCAATGATTGTTCCCTACCAGAACTCGGTAGTGTTTTATTGTAAGACTACCATGTGATCATGCTTGTCTGGGACGGTGTGTTCACATGTGTGTAGCAGAACTAGCTCATGTTTTGGAGCTTGCTATTGTAGTTCATTTCCCGAGAATCTCGCAACGCCATTTCGTCGATTTGTGTTGCAAACTTTCATTTTTCTTCCTAGACTCGATGAGTCTGGAATATCCTGACACCAACCAGATCTGAATCTCAGGCAGATATGATGGTTGGAACATTTCCCAAGAACTATAATATTGGTCCCCTGATAACCGGTAAAGTGGATGCCGTGGCCAACACACCCAGCCGGAAGACCTATTATTGTAGTATCTTGTTTGAGGAAGTTGGCCACCTCCCCATAAGGATTTTGTAGGATCTACTCCCTAGTTGTTCCTTATGGATTTTTGTGTTCCCGAAGTCTGACCTTTTACTTGATGTTCTAGTTACCAAACCATTTCAACGAATGGGATATGCTAGCACATCAAGGAGAACATTAGAAGCGGAGTGCTAAATGTCTCTCGGTCGATCATCCAGATTTTCTTTCCTTGGCATTGCTAGGGTGAAATCTGAGAAAGTGTTGTCTTCCTTTGCATCTGCATCGTCCATCACTACTCATCATGGTAGTATGTTCTGTTGCCAGGATCCCTGACACGGATATTGGTAAAACCTTGATGAATATGGAAATGCTCAAGTTCTTGAGAGCACGCACAAGCGCTAGGTGTTACCATCGGCACTAACTGGATTGCTCTCAGTTTCCTCGATTATGCTATAACTTTTCAAACAGTGGATTCACTCTCTACTGTTGAGCTTCTCCCCAGTTACTAAAATCATCCCTTGTGTTGTTTTCAACAAGGTAATCCACATCATCCATTCTAGTCTGGGTATGCCATTCCTTTGCACCCCTCCAAACGATCGCTCGAGAATTGCCTTAGGCTGGTATAAAGAGTTTCAATGATCTTTGAATCAAAGGTAATTCTTTTTGCCACTTACGGGGATATTTCTACAAGTCACCTTCCCTAAAGTGCATCATTGTGGTATCATGGAAACTTAACTCCTCGCTACGTTGACAACCATTCACCACCCTCTTAAGTGTGGAATTGTTGTCTACCTAGTGAACCTTTGTCATGTGTTTCACTCCATCCCTCTAGATGTGTGTTTTGTGGCCCAACTCGAGAGATGCTGCTATGCCTCATTCCACGAGTTGATCCTAAGTTGTTCGATCTTCCAGAAGATCGATCCTTCTAGAGTCTCCTTCTCCTCTCGTTGTCATGTTGGCTGGAGTTCTCAGAGCAAGACGACAAGACAAAGATGGTGATCGAATCAACGCTCTTATGAAGTGCACCCTGGATCGTGAAGATTATACTAGTTTGCGTTTCCCCTTCTTCTTACCTCACGTCTTGAATCTCGGGGCGAGATTCTTGTTAGTGGGGGTGAGTTGTCACATCCCTAGTTCTGGTATGCTCTGGGCTAGCTAGTCATGTGTTGCATCATGTTTAAATTTCTTTTAAACCTGAAATGGGGATTGTTGAAACCCTCGCACCAATTGAATTCAACTAGGTTCAATAAAAATATTTTCAGTGAACCCAAAATGCCTTTGGAAATGTTCATGATTTTTGATAAAGGTGAAAACCTCTGCCAAAAATGATGAGCATATTTCTTGGCCATTTATGGATTTTTGAATTAACTCATAAAGTATTTGAATTTGGGCATTCGAATGCTATAAATAATTTAAATGCTCAAATAATTCTGAAACTAAATGTGGGCTGTTGCATATATTTCAGAAGGTGCCCACAATTATTTTCAGGATTTTTAGAAGTGCCCTGGTATTTTTAATGAAGCCTTAAAACTACAGAATAATAGAAAACAAAAGCAATAAATAAAAGAGAAGGAACTTACCTGGCGCTCACCTGACAGCCCAGCCGGCCCAGCTCCCGTTCTGGCCCAGCCCACCAGCGCCCCCTTGTCATCTTCCTCCTCTGCCAGGAGGACAAACGGGTGCGTGGCGAGCGCCGACGCTGCCCCGGCCACCTCCTGCTTCCCCGGCCACCTCTTGCTTCCCCGGCCCCTCCTAGACGACGCCACGGAGCGCCATGCAGCCCCTGGCTCTCTCTCTCACTCTCTCCCAACCCCTTCCCCCTTCTCTGCTCTCTCCCTCTCGCGCCCGAGCGCGCTCACCGCCGCCGCTCGCTGCTGCCATGGCCACAGCCACTGCCCCGCCTTGCCGTTGCGCCCAGAGGCTCCGCCTAGACCCCGTCTTCCTCTCCACCGAGCCACGAGGTCCCGGACGCGCTGCAACGCCGCCATCATCGCCGTTTCCGTCGTCGGCCACCGAAGCTCACCGTCGTCGATTCGCGACGTCTGGCGCGCCCTCGAGCCCACTGACCTTCTGCGCTGCCTCCCTGTGAGCTCCTCATCTCTCCTCTTTGCTCGCCCCCTCCGTTCCCGTCCTCTAGCCGTCGTTCCGCAAGTGCCTGAAGCTCGCCGCCGACGGCCATGTCGCCGTCGTGGCTACAGACGCTGTAGCTTGCCCCTGAGCACGTCATCATGCTCGTGCTACTCCCAGGAGACGAACGCACCTGCTAGCTCACCTTCCCATGCACCATAGCGAGTAGCCGGTCCTGCCCGAGCTCCGGCCGCCGCCAGGAGCTCAATTCCGGTGAACTCCGGCCACCCTGTGCCCTCCCGTCGGTCTCCCCGGATGCGCACGGGCACGGGCTTCCTTCTGGTGCCCCTGGCGCGTCGACCCGTGTCCTCTGGCGAGTTCCGAGCGGGCTCCGCCGTGGTTCGGGGTCGCCGCCGGCTGAACTCCACCGAGCCGACGTGGCCGCGTGATTAGCGCTAATCATGGCCAGCTAACCCTCCCCAGAGCCACTGAAGTATGGTCCCCACGCCCTTAATTAATATTTGTTTATTTTCTGTTAAGTTTTAACCTACCACCGTGGGCCCACGCGTCAGCTTTGACATAGCTAACGTGGTCGTTGACTGGGCCCACATGTCAGCGACTCATACCAGCCTGAGACACTGATCGGTGGACACCACTGGTCAGGTTTGACCTGGACCGCACCCCGTTGACTCGCCTACGTCATGCTGACGTAGTGCTGGCGCAGTAATGCATTTTCTGGAATTAGTTTATTTCAAAATAATCCAGGAAATTCCAGAAAATGTTTAAAACTTGTAAAATTCATATAAAATCAACCGTAACTCCAAATGAAACAAATTATATATGAAAAATGATCAGAAAAATCCAATCTATCCATCTGTACCATTTTCATGCATGTTAGAACAACTTATGACTACTGTTTAGGACAATTCAATTAAATGGCATGTAATAAATCACATATGGAGTTTGAATTTGAATCTTTGATCCAAACCAACTTCATTTAATATGGCTTTAGTTGCATCAGCTCAAATCATAAGCATATTGCCATGTCATGAGCATGCATCATATTGTGCATTGCATTGATTGTGCTTCTTCTTTGTTTGTCGGTATTTGTCCCCTCTCGATAGACGTGATACCGACGATGTGATCGATGACACCGATGAAGAACTATACTATCTTCAGAAGTGCCAGGCAAGCAAAACCCCCTTGTTCATTCCGATACAATCCCACTCTCTCGCTCCTACTCTCTTTTACTGCATTAGGACAACAACGACATTTTTGTTATTTGCTGCGGTAGCTGAACCCCTTATCCTCTGCATGACCTGTCATTGCCACAGTAAATAGATGAAACCCACTAGCATGAGTAGGAGTTGTTTGAGCCCGGATGTGCCTACTCATTCATGCTTGTTTGTCATGCCTGCTACTGCTTAGAGTTGAGTCAGGTCTGATTCATCGGGAATGAATCGGAGGTGTGTGAACATGTCCTACTGTGTGTGAGCTAAGTGTATGAACACGATTTGGAAAAGGTAGCGGTGAGAGGCCATGTAGGAGTACATGGTGGGTTGTCTCATTGCAGCCGTCCTCAGGAACTGAGTTCTGTGTTTGTGATCAATGAACAGCTACTACCACACATTGGGCTCCGGGCGCTCCAAGCTCTCTCGACTTATTAATCAACTTGATCTCTGTCCAGGAGTTGCAACTAGTTTCTGGTGTTTGTAGGTAGTGTTAGTAGTCTACCAAGTGGCACCCGGTACAGGTGGGCTTGGGACAGACTAGGCACAGTGGCCCGGTGTACCAAGTGGCACCCGGATGGTGGACTTCGGAACCCTGCACACATCGTTTGGGGCCGTGAGCGACACCCCGGCCGGATCTCCTTGCGGATGGAACCCGAATAGGCGATAAACCTGGACGAGAGACTTGTGTGGTTAGTCAGGTCGTGGCCGACACCCTCGCTGGGCGTCCGCTTGAAGGTTGCCGAGTACATGTCGTGTAAACGGTGGTAAGTGGTGAAAGCGTGTGTGAAGAAGTACACCCCTGCAGGGTTAATATGATCTATTCGAATAGCCGTGTCCGCGGAAAAGGACTTCTGGGTTGCCTGTACAGTTCATAGACAAGTGAAAGTGGATACTCTAAAATACGCAAGATAAGCGTGAGTGCTATGGATGGCGTTCTCGTAGGGAGACGGGGGCGGATCCATAGTGGTATATTGATATGGTGAATATGTGGACTCGTGTGCGCCACCTCAAAAGAGTTACTTGCAGTCGTAGTTCAGGATAGCCACCGAGTCAAAGCTGGCTTGCTGCAGTTAAACCCCACCATCCCCTTTGTTGATACTGATGCATATGTAGATAGATCTGATGTAAGTCTTGCTGGGTACATTTGTACTCACGTTGCTTAATTTATGTTTTTGCAGAGAGATTTCAGTCTCGCTAGTAGTACCGCGTGGACTTCGACGTTTAGCTTGTTACCTCAGCTACGATCTTGTGCCTTCGGCAGGATCTGGTAGATAGTCAGGCTTCTTAGCCTTTTTCATTTGTAGATGTCTGTAATCAGACATGTTAAGCTTCCACTTGTGCTTTGACTTGTATGCTCTGAGTGTTGGGTCATGAGAACCATGTTTGTAATATCTCGCTCCTCGGAGCCTATTGAATAAAATACTTGAGTTGTAGATTCATGTTGTGATGCCATGTTGTACTTGCACATATTGAGCATATTGTGTGTATGTTATTGAAATGCTTGATATGTGTGGGATCTGACTATCTAGTTGTTTATCCTTAGTAGTCTCTCTTACCGGGAAATGTCTCCTAGTGTTTCCACTGAGCCATGGTAGCTTGCTACTGCTCCGGAACACTTAGGCTGGCCGGCATGTGTCCTTCTTCGTTCCTGTGTCTGTCCCTTCAGGGAAATGTCACGCGATGAATACCGGAGTCCTGCTAGCCCAGTGCTACAGCCTGGATTCACTCGCTGATGACCGACACGTTCGATGTTGGGTCATGGATGCCTGTCCCTGTAAGTTTGTGCCACTTTGGGTTTATGACTAGCCATGTCAGCCCGGGCTCCTTATCATATGGATGCTAGCGACACTATCATATACGTGTGCCAAAAGACGCAAACGGTCCCGGGCAAAGGTAAGGCGACACCCGTGGGGATACCGTGCGTGAGGCCGCAAAGTGATATGAGGTGTTACATGCTAGATCGATGTGGCATTGAGTCGGGGTCCTGACAATTACCTCCATAGAGAGGGCCCGAACCTGGGTAAACATCGTGTCCCCCGCCTCCTATTACAATTAGCCTTAGACGCACAGTTCGGGGCCCCCTACCCAAGATCCTCCGGTTTTGACACCGACATTGGTGCTTTCATTGAGAGTTCCGCTGTGGCGTCGAAGATAGGCTTGATGGCTCGCCTTGTTATCAAGGACAACATCACCTCCGGGGGAGCCCTGGACTCAGGCCAAACCCTCCGGCTGGGCGGCTTTACCATGGTCGCCCGCTCGGCCGTCGGGCCGACAATGACTTCTCGTGTCATCAAAAATCGCCTCTGCATCAGCTCAGAATACTCTGAACAGATGGATCCAATGGAGTTGTCGTCTTTAAACAAACTCCTGGATCGCATCACCACCTTAGGAGTCGCTACGGACTATGATCGGATTGGGCTTAAACCCGATGAAAGAGAAATTGAATCTCCACCGATCACCCATCAGATAGCGGTATTGGAGGAGCAGTGTGACGACTCTTCCCCTATGTCGAGGACGAACTATGTTCGGATCTCTGAGCTCACAGAGCCGGATACTCACCCGCGGGAACACCTGCTTCACACTTCGAACTTAGAATCGGACTATGGGCCTGACAAATTGGTTGATATCCCGGAGCCTGAACTTTTAAGCTCGAAAGTTTCTCAAGCTTTGGATCCCAGATTGGGTCAGGGTTCGGACTTAAATCCACCCACCCACCCAGATATAGGCGATCTTACCCACATCAGACAGCAGTCCCGAGAAATGGTCCATCACTTTTGGGCTAGATCCCTCCTCGTCAAGGACAGGATCAAGGACTGTCGCGATGAAGACGCAATCTCATTATTCTGCAAAAATTGCAAGGACAAAGGAATCCTCAATGCAATCAATCGCTGTCACGTATCACACTTCATTGACCTGGCAACCATAGTACAGAAGTACTGCGCAATGGAGAGTGCATGGATAACTCAGGCAACCTCTTGGGAGCCACCAGTTCCTACTAAACCCCTCGTTCGGACAAGAAGGGTGCACCCTCGCTGGTCGCCTGATCCAGTAATCAAAAAATCAAAGCCCATTGCGAGGCACGGAACTTTCCTAGAGGGATGGCTCGATAGGCCATGCAAGATACACACAACACCGGATACCATACCAACCCACAGCCTTAGAGCATGTTGGATACTCCAGCAGGTGGCCAAGAGCGGCAAGGATCTCCACATCAAGAATACCGCAGAGGAACATCCCACGGAAAACAACAACCATACAGTGCTGATAGTCTTCAAGACTTTCGCCTCAAACAATAGGCGCAAAAGAGCACTCTGCGTCCTCGCCGAAGTCTGCCAAGTTGCAGCAATAAACCCCTGGAACGACACAGCCATAACTTTCAATGCCAGTGATGAACCAAAATTCAGAACAGTCCGGGCACCTGCCGCACTGGTCCTCAGTCCAATTGTAGACGGTTTTCGTCTTACCAAAGTTCTCATGGACGGCGGCAGTGGACTAAACCTCATTTACGAAGAAACTCTCAACAAAATGGAAATAGACAAGAGTCGCATTGAGCAAAGCATCACGACCTTCCGAGGAATTATCCCCAGTCGGGAGGCACGGTGTGTGGGAAAAATCACACTCGATGTGGTATTCGGCACGCTGGAGAACTATCGGTCCGAAGAGATAACCTTTCAGTTGGCCCCTTTTAACAGTGGATATCACGCCCTTTTAGGGCGAGACGCATTTGCAAGCTTCCAAGCTATACCCCATTACAGGTACATGAAGCTCAAGATGCCCGGGCCCAATGGAATCATCACTCTCGCCAGCGATCCTAACATAGCACTCCGCGTCGAAAACAAAACAGGCTCCCTAGCCCTTGAGGCATTATCTAAAGCCCTTGCGGCCGAAGAATTAACCGCATTACGCTCCACGATGGATAGGGACGACGTGATACTAGACAAGCGATCCAAATCCACCTCCTTTAAACCAGCAGACGAAATAGTCAAATTCCAGGTCCACCCAACATACTCCACAAAGACAGCATCCATCAGGGCACAGCTGGACCCCATGGTTGACGCTGCACTGCGGGCGTTCTTACGCAAAAACTAGGACATATTTGCCTGGCACCCTTCTGATATGCCAGGAATCCCACGCAAACTGACCGAACATAGCCTAAACATACTGAAGGGATAGAAGCCGGTCAAGCAAACATTATGGCGCTTTTTCGAACCCAAACGACAAGCCAGGGAGAAGAGCTAGCCAAGTTACTCGAAGTCGGATTCTTCAGAGAAATAAAACACCTGGACTGGCTAGCAAACCTGGTTATGGTACCAAAGAAGGACAAATCCTGGCGCCTATGTGTCGATTTCAAGGACCTCGACAAGGCTTGCCCTAAGGATCCCTTTCCCCTCCCTCACATCGATCAGATCATCGACGCTATCGCAGGACACGATTCACTATGTTTCCTCGACGCATACTCTGGATACCATCAAATCACGATGAAGGAGTCCGACCAGGCCGCAACGGCCTTCATAACCCCATACGGGCCTTTCTGCTTCAACACCATGCCTTTCAGGCTCAAAAACGCCGGTGCCACCTATCAACACATGATTTAAACATGCCTGGAGAAACAAATTGGCAAGACAGTTGAAGCATATGTGGATGATGTAGTCCTCAAAACTAGGCATGTTGAATCCTTAATAGACGATCTACGTCTCACATTCGACAACCTTCGAACGTATGACATCAAGCTCAATCCGGAAAAGTGTGTTTTCGGCGTTCCCACTGGAAAACTTCTGGGGTTCATCATTTCAAATAGAGTAATAGAGGCAAACCCTGCTAAAATACGAGCTTTGTCACAGTTGGCTACCCCAACAGACCTTAAACAGGTCCAAAAATTATCCGGATGTGTGGCAGCTCTAAGCTGCTTTATCTCCAGACTAGGAGAAAAATGCATTGCCGCTATATCACCTTCTCCGGCGCGCCGAATACTTTGAGTGGACGACTGTGGCAACGGCCCGATTGGAAGAAATAAAGGCTCTTCTAGCAAGCAACCCAATCCTGGCCGCGCCAAATGTCGGCGAACCCATGTTATTATACATATCGGCCACACACCAAGTCGTGAGCGCGGTGCTCGTCGTCGAACGAGAGGCGGACGGACACAAATTTCCGCTCCAGAAGCCGGTGTATTACGTATCCACCATCCTCACACCATGCAAATCCCGGTGCCCTCATTACCAAAAAATTGCATATGCGGTTTTTATGGCATCCCGGAAGCTAAGACACTACTTTCAAGAGTGTTTGATTATGGTGGCCTCCGAAGTACCCCTCAATGACATAACAAAACAACCGCGATGCTACGGGCCGAATTGCCAAGTGGGCCATTGAGCTCCTTCCATTCGACATATCATACAAACCGCATAGAGCCATTAAATCTCAAGTATTGGCTGACTTTGTCGCCGAATGGACAGAAGCCGAACTCCCTAAAGAGTACGGCACATACTCTAACTGGATCATGCACTTCGACGGCTCTAAAATGCTGGCAGGCCTAGGGGCAGGCGTTGTCCTAACATCCCCTCCCGGAGATATTGTTCAGTACGTCCTACTAATATTGTTCATGGATTCCAACAATGCAGTCGACTACGAAGCCTTATTGCACGGTCTTCGGATCACCGTCTCCATGGGCATACAATGCCTGGAGGTGCGCGGGGACTCAAACCTCGCAATATCTCAAATAAATGGAGATTTCGATGCCAAAGATCCGAAGATGGCAGCTTATCATAACGCCATTCTCAAAATGTCGGCTCAGTTCGAGGGGCTCGAGTTTCACCATGTGGCTCGAGAAAGTAACCAAGCAGCGGATGTCCTTGCTCACATCGGTGCTAAGCGCGACCCCGTCTCACCTAACATCTTTCTGGAAAGTCTTTTTAAGCCATCCGTGGTGTGGCAAGGGGAGAGCGGTAACACCAATCCAGATCTGAATACAACCCCAGATTCTGAACACACCGATATCATCGGGGGCTCAGCCACCAAAATTACACCATCGGCCCATCTCATCATGGCAGTCATCGCCCCATGGACCGAACCCTTCTTAGCCTACCTTAATAGGCAAGAGCTTCCTGAGGATCAGAATGAGGCACGCTGCATTGTGCGGCACTCTAAAGCCTACAAGGTCCACGAGGGAGAACTCTATAAGAAAAGCGCTACCGGAGTACATCAAAGATGCATCTCCGAGGAAGAAGGATGGCAGCTCTTGGCTGAAATTCATGCTGGTCTCAGCGGTCACCATGCCGCAGCCCAGGCTCTTGTAAGCAAGGCCTTCCGTACAGGTTTTTACTGGCCAACGGCCTGAGCAGATGCACATGACCTTGTCCAACATTGCGTCAGATGCCAGCTTTTTGCTAATCAAAGCCACATGCCACCCACCACTCTACAAACAATCCCCATTACTTGGCCTTTTGCGGTCTGGGGACTAGATATGGTTGGACCACTTAAAGGAGGAAGCCATAAGAAAAAATATCTGTTGGTCATGGTGGATAAATTCACTAAGTGGATAGAGGCCAAACCAGTCAAAACGGCCGAAGCTAGGCCAGTGATAGATTTTATATCCGGTGTTGTGCACCGTTATGGTGTCCCACACAGCACTATCACTGACAACGGCTCCAATTTCACAGCCGATGAGGTGAAAGCCTTGTGTGCTCTTCTGGGCATCAAGCTCGATTATGCCTCCGTATACCACCCACATACCAATGGTCAAGTCGAACGAGCTAATGGTCTTATTATGAGCGGCATCAAACCCAGATTAGTGCGGTCTTTGAAAGAATCAGACAAGCACTGGGTGGAGGAGCCCGACTCCATACTCTGGGGGTTGCGGACCACGCCCAATTGTTCTACCGGATATACACCTTTCTTCATGGTGTACGGTGCAGAGGTTGTGTTACCCTGCGACATTATTCATGACTCACCTAGAGTGCGCACGTATGAAGAGAGAGAGGCCAAGCTGGATCGGAAGGATAGCTTAGATGCCCTCGAGGAGGAGCGTGATGTCGCTAAGGCCCGTTCTGCATTTTATCAACAACAGGCTTGCAGATATCAAAGCAGAGACGTACGGGCCAAGACTTATAACATTGGTGAACTCGTTCTACGCTTGCCGGAGAAGAAAAAGGACAAACTCAAGCCCAAGTGGCAGGGTCCCTTCATCATTGACAAAGTTCTCGTCGTAGGAGTGTACTGCCTGCGTGATGCATCAAACAACCGCCTGGATCCGAACCCATGGAACGCAGCCAGACTCCGAAGATTCTATGCCTAACGCCGGACTCTTCGTTCGTCTCCTTTTTCCCTTCTTTTCTTTTTCCTTTATTTACTTTTCCTCTCTTTTCATTTTTATTTACTAAGCTGTAAAGCTCTTGTACGGCTCCACCGTACACCTACAAATGCATACAATCCTTAATATGTATGTCAATTATATCGGGGGCCTCTTGTACAGAAGCTTATTCTTATTATTTTCCGAGCATCAAGCTCACCGCATATGTGCCTTTTCCATGTATCTACCTTTTCTTCGCCATTATATGCATCGATATGACTTAAGTTTTGGCCAAGCTGGGTTGCCTGGCTCCTGTGCTTATGCCCTATGTTCCTGTTAGTTTGGCTAGGGCATAAAGGGAGCACCTCTGCGATTGTTACTGCCTGGTCATCCGGATGTCTACCTCAGACTGGGTGAAGCCGAAAGCTAGCGTTCTTAAGGGAATATTCGGTCAGCGGACTAAAGATGTCTTTTACTTGTCATTTTATGAACCCCCAGATGTTATGTACGCTGTGGTTTTTCAAACACGGTCCGGACATGCACATTAATGCATGCTTACCCAGGGAAAGGAACCCTTAACAGAACTATTCTCTCAGGAAGATGTTTCTTATGATCAAAATGTAATATAACATAACTAGACGGATACTTTTCTGTTCAAGCAACTATGACCCCTACGCCTGGCTTCTACACGTACCCCGGTTTACATTACCGAGCGGGTATTCGGAAGCACTCCGCACCTTCGAGCCCAGAGGTTGAAGCGAAAAGGTCTGCCATGACAAGCGTTTTTACAATTCAGCTAGAGACATTAAATTGTCCAATGAAGTACATAGTCACTTAGACTCAAACACTTCTTCTTCTATGCCATCTAACAAGCTATCCAGCCTACAATCCTCGTGGGAATACTTGGCAGCTCATATACTAAGCTAACAGGAATTTCTTCTCCATTTGACCCTACAGGTCCAACCCGGGCCATGTGATTCGGGTCGAGCTTGATATAGCGGGTCTTCACCATTGCCCAGGCTTCTCATGCAACTTCACGACAGGGCGATATTTTCCATAACCAAAAGCGCCACCGCGCTCCCTGGAGTAGTTGTACAAGCCCCTCCATACTTCCTGGAGGGGATTCGGATGGCCATAAAGCCTTAGCAACACTTTGCATCGCTTGCCGAGCTCGCTCGTGCATTTGTGATAGCTCTTGTAGCACACCGCTCAACAATTCAGACACCTCCTCTTCGGGACAGACCGTCAATATGCCTACAGACATAATTCTGTCAGTTCCTACACTTGCCGAACTGTAAAAGAGGTAAGTCCGAACACATACCAAATATGCCACCTCGCAGCTTCTTATTTTCCTTCATGGAGTCAGCTAGCTGGGCTCGCACATCTTTAAGCTCTTCACCAAGCTTAGTGTTGGCATCTTGGAGTTTGTTCTTATCCTCCCTGACTTGTGTCAAGATACGTTCACCCGCGGACAGTTTCCTTTGAGCTCCTAAACCTCGCGCTTGTGTGACATCCGGTGCTTCTATTATAAGAAGTTGCGCTTGTATTAATAATCCTGGTCTATGATTATGTTTTGTCGATAGAGGGGAACATTACTGGATGTTGACTTCTTGGATTTCTCCAGTTCGGCGGTAGCTTTTGTCAGCTGGGCCTGGCACTTTTCCAGCTCTTGAGACAACAGATTGTTCTTCTCTGTGAGCACTTGGTCATATAATGATCCTTAAATCAGTTGTACCAACTATTTCAAGTCTCGGGGCTACTGGTATATGATTGTCAGTTTTGTACAAATGTGTACTTACCCGTATATCTTTTAAATACTGGTCTGTGGCTCTTGCAAGCCCATCTTGAGCAGCTCGGATGTAAACATCACCCGAGTTGAAGGCGTTGAAGGCCTCTTCTGAATATCCAAGGTCGCGAAGAATGGCCCTCCGGCGCCGATGATTCATGGCGCTTTCCACTTCAGAGTTTGTGGTGGATACTTTATCCCATTCCTCCGCAGAGGGACAATCCGGTGTCGCTTCCATGTTAGCCTTAGTCCTTGTGATAGGGTCCGGAATTCGGCTCGTGGAGGCATGACCGGCAGAATCCCCGGACATAGTGATACGTCTCCAACATATCTATAATTTTTTATTGCTCCAAGCTACTTTATCTACTGTTTTGGACTATATTGGGTTTTATTTTCCACCTTTATATTACTTTTGGGACTAACCTATTAACCGGAGGCCGAGCCTAGAATTGCTGTTTTTTGCCTTTTTCAGTATTTCGAAGAAACAGAATATCAAACGGAGTCCAAACGGAATGAAACCTTCGGGATTGTGATTTTCCAACCGAACGTGATCCAGGAGACTTGGACCCTACTCCAAGCAGTGCCAGAGGCGGTCACGAGGGTGGAGGGCGCCCCCCCTGGGCGCGCCCCCTACCTCGTGGGCCCCTCGACGCTCCACCGATGTACTCCTTCCTCCTATATATACCTACGTATCCCCGAACGATTAGAACAGAAGCCAAAAACCTAATTCCACCGCCACAACTTTCTGTATCCATGAGATCCCATCTTGGGGCCTGTTCCAGAGCTCCGCCGGAGGGGGCATCCACCACGGAGGGCTTCTACATCATCACCATAGCCCCTCCGATGAAGTGTGAGTAGTTTACTTCAGACCTTCGGGTCCATAGCTAGTAGCTAGATGGCTTCTTCTCTCTTTTTGGATCTCAATACAATGTTCTCCCCCTCTCTTGTGGAGAACCATTCGATGTAATCTTCTTTTTGCGGTGTGTTTGTTGAGACCGATGAATTGTGGGTTTATGATTCAGATTATCTATGGAAAATATTTGATTCTTCTCTGAATTCTTTTATATATGATTGAGTTATCTTTGCAAGTCTCTTCGAATTATCCGTTTGGTTTGGCCAACTAGATTGGTAGTTCTTGCAATGGGAGAAGTGCTTAGCTTTGGGTTCGATCTTGTGGTGTCCTTACCCAGTGACAGAAAGGGTTGCAAGGCACGTATTGTATTGTTGCCATCGAGGATAACAAGATGGGGTATTTATCATATTGCATGAATTTATCCCTCTACATCATGTCATCTTGCTTAAAGCGTTACTCTGTTTTTACTTAATACTCTAGATGCATGCTGGATAGCGGTCGATGAGTGGAGTAATAGTAGTAGATGCAGAATCATTTTGATCTACTTGTTTTGGACGTGATGCCAATATACATGATCATTGCCTAGATATGTTCATAACTATGCTCAATTCTGTCAATTGCTCAACAGTAATTTGTTCACCCACCGTAGAATACTTATGCTCTCGGGAGAAGCCACTAGTGAAACCTATGGCCCCCGGGTCTATTCTCATCATATCAATCTCTATCACTTTATTTACTTGCTTTGTTTTTAGTTTGCCTTTTACTTTTCACTTTGCATCTATCTATCAAAAATACCAAAAATATTATTTATCATCTCTATCAGATCTCACTCTCGTAAGTGACCGTGAAGGGATTGACAACCCCTAAGCGTTGGTTGCGAGTTGCTATCGTTTTGTGTAGGTACGAGGGACTTGTGCGTGGTCTCCTACTGGATTGATACCTTGGTTCTCAAAAACTAAGGGAAATACTTACACTACTTCACTGCATCATCCTCTCCTCTTCGGGGAAATCCAACGCAGTGCTCAAGAGGTAGCACATAGTCTGGCGAATATTTTTCCTGATAGGACACGACAGATATTGTCATACTTTAAACGTGATGGCTATAGAGCATACTTAAAACAACCTTACCTCTTTGCTAAAGATTCGGCCGTATTTCTATTGGCCCTCCTATTCAGAAGCCTGCTCGTCGTAGGCGCCACCTGCTTGCGCGTCGACCGCCTCCCCTTTAGAGCATAATATAGTGCGGTGGGTAAGGCAGAAAGAGGGAATTTCATCAAAGGACAAGTCTCCTGATTACTTACATGTGTCGCGGGGAGAAGGCCGGGATAGTCGGCAATGATGGCCACTTCGGTGCCATCACAGCTCGCCTGGGAAAACCCCCCTTCCCCGAGCTCCTCAAATATATCCGGATCCTCTTCAAATCCGGGGTCGAGAGCCCGGTTGTGGTCCTCTGGTTGTGGTGTGGGGCTATGGATCTCCCTGGTGACCTTCCGCCATTCCTGTTATAAATGGCGGATTAATATTTACGAAAGAGGATTCAGGGAGTTGATGGAGTAGAGCAGTGGGACAAAAACTCACCCAGCTGGGAGGATTGTACATGGAAAATCCATCCCTGGGCTTAATGTGGATGAACTCCTCCTCCTCCCCTTTATATAATCCGGACAGTATTTTCGCCAAAGCGGCGAGAGTGTCCGGACCCTTCCGACCATAGCGGGTGGCATCGTCTTATCCATTGAAGTGCCACATGGGGCGCAATTGATATTGGAGTGGTTGAACCCCTCGCATTATGGTATCGGCATAACCTCGAGTATTGACAATCCGGATTGGGCAAATGTCTTTATTTTGCTCATCAGTTGGTAAACTTCCATGCTATCTTCCTCCCTGTGGTTCCAAGGACGCCAACTGAGGCGCTTCTTCAAGGGAGTAAGTAAATATTCAGGAAGACCCCTCCGGATTGGGTCAGGAAGAGATACGTCTTCGATATAAGACCATTCGGAAGGCCATTCTTTAGATACCTTCTTCGGCGTACCGGATAAGTATCCGGTCCCAGCGATGCGCCATATCTCGGCTCCGCCCACTTGGAATATTGATCCCTCTTGATTACGAGGGACGAGGCAGAACAACTTCTTCCATAGCTCGAAGTGAGCCTCGCAGCCAAGAAATAGCTCGCAAAGAGTGACATAACCCGCAATGTGCAGGATGGAGGCAGGTGTGAAGTTGTGCAGTTGGAGACCATAGTACTCCAGAAGCCCTTGGAGCAACATATGGATCGGAAATCCGACGCCTCTCAGCAAATAGGGAACAAAGCATACCCGCTCCCCCCTGGATGGGTTGGGGAGCTTCTCCGCCTATTCTCCGTCGTCGAAAGAAGCCAGTCTGGCTCAGACGGGGACTAGATCTGCGGGAGGAAGAAATCCCTGGGTCTGCAGCTTCACCAGTTGGCCGTGGGATATGGAACACTTTTCCCAGTCCCCTTGCTTGGGGCCGTGAGGATGGGAGGAAGAGCTGGGAGTGCTAGCCATATTGGGGTGGTTTTGGCGAACAAGCTCTAAGGATTCCTTGTTTGGGGGAGATGGTGGGTGTCCGTGTCAAAATCGGTGGATCTCGGGTAGGGGGTCCCGAACTGTGCGTCTAGGCGGATGGTAACAGGAGACAAGGGACACGATGTTTTTACCCAGGTTCGGGCCCTCTCGATGGAGGTAAAACCCTACTCCTACTTGATTAATATTGATGATATGGGTAGTACAAGAGTTGATCTACCACGAGATCAGAGAGGCTAAACCCTAGAAGCTAGCCTATGGTATGATTGTTGTCCGTCCTATGGACTAAAACTCTCCGGTTTATATAGACACAGGAGAGGGCTAGGATTAACAGAGTCAGTTACAATGGGAGGAGATCTTCATATCATATCGCCAAGCTTGCCTTCCACGCTAAGGAAAGTCCTATCCGGACACGGGACGAAGTCTTCAATCTTGTATCGTCATAGTCCGGGAGTCCGGCCAAAGGTCATAGTCCGGCCATCCGGAAACCCCCTAATCCAGGACTCCCTCAGTAGCCCCTGAACCAGGCTTCGATGACGACGAGTCCGGCACGCAAATTGTCTTCGGCATTGCAAGGCGGGTTCCTCCTCTGAATACTTCATAGAAGATGTTGAACACAAGGATAGTGTCCGGCTCTGCAAAATAAGTTCCACATACCACTGTAGAGAGAATAATATCTGTACCAATCTAATCTGCTGACGTATTCCGCAGTGTGACATCATGCCATGGCCAAGCCTTTATTTGAATCATTTTACTGTTCCACCTCAGCGCGTTTAGCGAGGAGGTTTCCTTGGCACGTCTTGTCAAAGCAGAGATCGTGTCCCCTTATTCCAGGATTCTCATCAATACGGGCGTGGGTAACCCAACCGCGCCATTAACCGCGGCGCTTGGGAGATAAGCGAGTTTTATTAGGCTGGTGGGGGTTTGTAGCTTCGGCCGCCCATATAAGGGGATAAGGATTTACCCTTTCCATTTACGCCTTCTTCCTCCTTTGCTTATCCATCCCTGCGCACTCGAGCTCCAGCGCCCAAGTCCGCACTTCCTACCTCAACCTTCTCCAATCATGTCCGGAGCGGGAGGTAGATGGATGGCCTCCTCCGTCACGGAGGGACAAATCAAAAAGTTGAGGAAGGCCGGATACTTGTCTGACGACATCGCGCACCGGCTTCCAGATGAGGGGCAACTCATCCCCACCCCTAGGCCCCATGAGAGGGTTGTATTTCTCCCCCATTTCCTCCGCGGACTGGGCTTTCCTCTTCACCCGTTCGTCCGGGGGCTCATGTTCTACTATGGCCTGGACTTCCACGATCTGGCCCCAAACTTCATCCTCAACATCTCGGCGTTCACCGTCGTGTGCGAGGCCTTCCTCTGCATCCAGCCCCACTTCGGCTTATGGCTGAAGACTTTTAATGTCAAGCCGAAGGTAGTGGGCGGCCTCCAAGCGGAGTGCGGAGGTGCCATGGTGGGCCGGATGGCCAACGTCCTATGGCTCGAGGGCTCCTTCGTGGAGACAATAAAGGGGTGGCAATCGGGGTGGTTCTACATCACCGAGCCACGTGACCCCAAATGGGCGGCGGCCCCCGAATTCCGATCTGGCTTCCCCACACGGCTCACTTCCTGGAAAGAGACGGGCCTAACGTGGGGAGATTCGGGAGAGCTGACCGGACTTCAAACCTGCGTCCAAAAGCTGGTGAACAAGAATCTCAAGTTTGTCAACGTAGTCCAGGTCATGCTCATCCACCGGATCCTCCCATGCCAACAACGGGCCTTCAAATTGTGAGAGTTTGATCCGGCACAGCACCAAACCTTGAGCAAGCTTTTCGACACTACGTACGAAGATGCCTGGAAGGTGCTGTTTAAGGGTGCCGAGGCCCCCGCATCTGCTACCGAAGATCGCTGATTTAGCTCGCGGCGTCAGGCCAGCGAGGTAAGCTATTCTACCCTTTACGGGACTCTTGTCTTTCATAGTCTGACTCTATGTGGGATCTAACCTCCCTTACCTTTGACAGGACTAGCTGAAGACATCCGGGCAGGTGAACTGTCCGGCTCCCTTACCAGAAGACCCAGCGGACGCCCGATTGACGGGGCTGCTGGTTCCGGCACCTCATGTGGTGCCGGAGAAGAAGGCCAAGAAGAAGGCCATGGGGACTCGAAAGAGTTCCCGGCGCCTGGTGGTGTCGGATTCATCGCCTGACAACCCCGAAGCACCCTCCGCCTCTGAGGACGAGGGGGAGGAAGAAGAAGAAGCCTCTCCCCTCCAACGGGGGGAGGAAAGAAAAGGAAGGCCGCCCCAACTGGGGAGGCCGGAGGGTCCAAGAAGGAGAGAACCCTCCTGCCGGACTACACCTCCGATGCCAAAGACGGCGGGGAGGAATGGCCATCCAGGGTCAAGCCCCTGGCAAAATCGTAAGCATCCGGATATACGAATAACTTATGGCGCTCCTCTATTATTCGGTATTTTCTGACGCCGAATTTGATCATGCAGTCCGCCCAAGGCTCAGCTCGGTGATTCGACGAGCGGCTCCTTGGATTTGTCGGATGTGAATAGCGCTTCACTTCCGACGGCCTCCTCCCCTCTCCCTACGTATGACGCCGAGGTGGAGTCCCGAAAGGGACTAAACCAGGAGGAGGTGGTCCTGGAGTCGCCGCAAGGCGACCTCCCGGACTCCAGGCCCAAAGGGGGTAAAGCCCCGGAGGGATCTAAGTCCGGCCCTGGGCCGAACACTGCTCCAGAACCATCAACGGTTCCAGAGACCGGTAGGCAGCACCTTCGCAAGAAGGGCGCACCTACTACGCCGGCGGCCTCCGTCCAACCGGAGGCACCGGACGATTTGCTGGAGGCACTTAACGGCGCCTCCATCGACGAGGAGCACCGAATTGTTATGAGTGCAGTGATTCAAAAGGTTTAGTCTGCCAAGAGCGGGCTGACCGAAGCTTGTACGAGCCTTCTAACAGGCTTTGAGGTAAGTATTCAAAACATATAAAAATGTTACCGCATAGACAGTAGACCCTGATGCTCAGTTTGGTGTTCGGAAAGAAAAGCCGAGCTGAGGATCTAAAAAGATATACGCAGGAGTCTAACATAAATATGTCAATATGGGAATGCAGGCTGCACTGCTGACCTCTATCGCACTGACAGCGGAGGTCAATGCATTGAAGGCGAGCCTTGAGCGGTCCGAGAACAAGCTCGGCCATGCCAAGAAGCAGCTCGAGGACAAGGAGGGTATGTAATACCGCATGTAAATGTATATAGAAATACCTGGTTGCAAATAATGACAGGACCAACGTAAATGTTGCAGGGGCCACGACCGAGGTGGCGACCCTGAAGGAAGCGGTGTCCAAGGCCGAAAATAGTGCGGCCTTGGAGCACACCGAGCGAGAGAAGTAGGAGGCGCGGGTGGCGGAGGTGCGGCAAGAGCTCCAGGCTCTCATGGAGAAACACGAGAGTTTGGAGCGTGACTCAAAGACTCGAGAGTCCGAGCTCGCCTTGGCTCTTGAGAGTGCCAAAACCGCTAAGGCCGAAGCCCAGAAGGCCCTCCAGGAGATCGAGGCGATGAAGAAGATAGCGGAGGGTAAGGCATTCTTTATGCAAAGCGAGAATATAAAAGTAAATTATCTGTTACTTACCTGAATCCAGAGCTCTCTAGGAGCGTTCACCGATTTGCCCCGTAGTGTGTCTGATGTTGCCGCATTCTACCGGGCCGAGGAGGGGAGCTCGACGGAAAAGGTGTTCTGGTCTCAATATGCTGAGGCCGAACATTCGGTGCCCCTGAGCGACCAGCTGAAGCAGCTGGTCGAGCTCCACAAGGTGGCCGAACAGGCCATGAAGGGGCTCATAGTTCGGCTGTGGCCTAGAGAAGCCATGCCTAGGAGTTACTTCGGTCTAGTGCGGCGACTGGTGGACGCTTGTCCATGGATTGAAGTCATCAAGCGCTCCGTCTGTATTGAAGGTGCCCGTCGGGCCCTTGCCCGTGCTAAAGTGCACTCGGGAAAGCTGGACGCTGAGAAGCTTTTGACGGACGCGCCACTGCCGGGCAAGGAGTATCGCACGCCCGAGATGTATTATAAGGGCGTTCTGAAGGGTGTCCGCCTTATAGCGGGTGAATGCTCCAAGGATGTAATTTTTGAGAAGACTCGCATCTGTTATCATGTACGCTGAAAACTTTGTTCATATGCGTTAAGCAACGCTTGTTAATTTAAAATATTACCTTCTGTGTGGCCGTTTACCAAATCTGAGAGATGCAAGTCGTCGGCTTCTACCCCCATGCGACAAGTGCTGGGGTGTTCGGGATAAACCTGAGCGCTCTTGTTCCCATTCTTGGGTCCATCTAGGGAGGCGCTCAGCACAACGAACCAGGCCATCGGACTTATAATGCTTTATCACTCTCACTTAGCCATAGAATTCTATAATTTTAAATTTCGGCGAAGCCCCTAGTATTCGGAAGACCGAGTTCGGGGCGCTATCCATGCCTAGGCCGGATAAGTCCGGCTCCTCGCTCTAAGC
Source organism: Triticum dicoccoides (assembly GCF_002162155.2). Taxonomy (NCBI): domain Eukaryota; kingdom Viridiplantae; phylum Streptophyta; class Magnoliopsida; order Poales; family Poaceae; genus Triticum; species Triticum dicoccoides. The sequence goes on from NC_041381.1 coordinate 584,526,522, forward strand.
GGCATAAGTCTTTAAGGACTCAAAAAACCTCGCGAACAGCGACTGGTCTCTCGCACTATCATGACGGTCAGTTTTAGCTTTCTCTACTGAGGTGTTAACCCAGCTCAACTCGGGCACAATCGCAGTAGTTCTCCCAGCGCTACCTTAGCCAACATTGCGGAACATAAGGTACCAAAACAAGGGAGCCGGGCAAACCCAACTCTTGACCCAAGACATGATTCGGAGCCGATGCATATAGTGCTATAAGGTCGGGGTGCCGCACTCATGAGAGTGTTCGGTCTTCTCACACCATGTTATGGGGTGCTTAAGCCCCCGGTGTATTGGCCGTACCAAAGTGTACGGTTGCATAATTTCATGACTGAACATATTTGTATAAAAATAGATGAATGCAATAATAGATAAGAGCTATGTGTTGTTTATTAAAAAAGGGCTGCTATGAAAGCAGAACGATACAAATAGTGCGATAAGCAAGAGATGGGATTATTTGACATGTCCCCCTCCAGGGGCAAGCTGCGGGACTTTAAGTAAAACAGGTATTTATCTCTTTATAGAGACCACCTGGACATTTGACGCGGCTTTGTTCTCTCCCTGGCTATTGCATCGTGTGTTCGGCGAGTGTATTGCCGGACAGGCCTTCCGAATAGTTGGGTCCTGAAAGTATATAAAAAAGAAACGGCAGAGTAGGGAGCCCCTAAGTGCGGTTGAGCCGCATTCTGGTCGTGCCGTGGTTGTGCCCCTCCCCTTATGCCCATGGTGTTTCCAAAGCGTAATTATGTACGCGTGGTACCGATATCGCCATCTGGCGAGGGATGGGGTTGGGGCCGCACTGCTATGCTTGCTCGGAACGTGCCAGCCGGTTTTGTTGTAGGTTACTTTGGGCGCGCTTGACGTTGTCCGGACGTTTAACACCCGGATTGGAGAATTGCCTTGAGAGGCTACTCTATACTTCTGCCGCCAGGGACGCCGTGTGCTCCTCCGTTCGGAGAGAGCGTTCGGTGTTTCCATTTACCGTGATGACTCCACGAGGGCCTGGCATCTTGAGCTTGAGATATGCGTAGTGCGGCACCGCATTGAATTCTGCAAATGTGGTTCGTCCGAGCAGGGCGTGATAGCCACTGTGGAATGGGACTATGTCGAAGATTAACTCTTCGCTTCAGAAATTATCCGGGGATCCGAAGACCACTTTGAGTGTAACCGAGCCTGTACAGCTGGCTTCTACACCTAGTATGACGCCTTTAAAGGTTGTCTTTGTGGGTTTAATCCTTGAGGGATCTATACCCATTTTTCGCACTGTATCCTGATAAAGCAGGTTCAGGCTGCTGCCGCCGTCCATGAGGACTCTAGTGAGGTGAAATCCGTCGATGATTGGGTCTAGGACCAATGCGGTGAATCCACCGTGACGAATGCTAGTGGGGTGGTCCCTTCGATCAAAAGTGATCGGGGAGGAGGACCATGGGTTGAACTTTGGGGCGACTGGCTCCAACGCATAGACGTCCTTTAGAGCACGCTTCCGCTCCCTTTTGGGGATATGGGTTGCGTATATCATGTTCACCGTCTGCACTTGCGGGGGGAAGCCCTTCTGTCCTCTGTTGTTCGGCGGCCGGGGCTCCTCCTCGTCATCGCTATGCAGCCCCTTGTCTTTGGTTTCGGCACTTAACTTGCCTGCCTTCTTGAACACCCAACAATCCCTGTTGGTGTGGTTGGCTGCTTGTTCGGGGGTGCCGTGTATCTGACACGAGCGATCGAGTATCCAGTCTAAACTGGATAGCCCGGAGGGTTCTTTTGAATGGCTTCTTCCGCTGACCGGGTTTAGAGCCTCTGAATCTGGCATTCACTGCCGTATCCTCAGTATTGTCGCCGTTAATGCGGCGCTTGTGCTTGTTGCGACATGACCTGCCATTGTTGTCCTTGGTATCCGAATTGCCAGGGCTCTTGGTTATGTTATTGCTACGAGCTAGCCAGCTGTCTTCTCCCGCGCAAAAGCGGGTCATGAGTGTCGTGAGGGCTGCCATAGATTTCGGCTTTTGCTGTCCTAGGTGTCGGGCAAGCCATTCGTCTCGGATGTTGTGCCTGAAGGCTGCAAGGGCCTCGGCGTCCGGACAGTCGACTATTTGATTTTTCTTGGTTAGGAACCGTGTCCAGAATTGTCTGGCCGATTCCTCTGGCTGCTGGATTATGTGGCTTAGGTCATCGATATCTGGTGGTCCCACATAAGTGCCCTGGAAGTTGTCAATGAATGCGGATTCCAGGTCCTCCCAGCAACTAATTGACTCTGCTGGCAGGCTGTTAAGCCAATGCCGAGCTGGTCCTTTAAGTTTGAGTGGGAGGTATTTGATGGCGTGTAGATCATCACCACGGGCCATGTGGATATGAAGGAGATAATCCTTCATCGATACCGCGGGATCAGTTGTGCTATCGTATGATTCGATGTTTACGGGTTTAAAACCCTCGGGGATTTGATGATCCATTACTTCGTCTCTGAAGCATAGTGGGTGTTCGGCGCCCCTGTACTGGGCTATATCGCGACGTAGCTTGGATGAGCTTTGTCTGTTGTATTCGGCCTAGCCGTATTTATCATATCCGGCATGACGGTTATCGTCACGTGATGTGGGGCGCCCACGCGATCCATAGATCGATCTTGTTTGCCTTGCCTTATCCTCCAATATGTCTCGCGGGTCTATTGCGTTTCCCCGTGCTCTGGTATTCTTAGAGCGACGCCGGGGTGCGGCTTGGATTGAGGGCCGAAGGGCCTCTCTGTCGCGGCCATGGGGTGGCCGATCGGGCGCATCGTACGCTGGTGATGTAGGTTTAGTTGCTTCCACCTCTAGTTGGGGTAGCAGCCTGCGCTTTGGGTAACTCTTGGAGGGGCGTTCGAGTTTATATTCTTCGGCCGCCAGGACTTCAATCCATCTGTCGGCTAGCAAGTCTTGGTCAGCTCTAAGCTGTTGTTGTTTTTTCTTGAGGCTGCTCGCCGTGGCCATAAGCCTGCGTTTGAAACGCTCTTGTTCGACGGGATCCTCTAGCACGACGAATTTGTCGTCATCGAGGCTTGCCTCGTCTTCGGAGGGAGGCATATAATTGTCGTCCTCGACCTCTCTATCTGCCACTCGCTCATGAGGGTTGGCTCCTTCGTCCTCCTGCGTTGAATCCTGGTGGAGGGGGTTGTCTTCGGCACTGTCCGGGGTGTTGATGTCTCCGGTGCCGGATTCGCCGTTCTTGCTTTGGCGGGATTTAGAGCGGCGCCGCTGATGTTGGCGCTTGGGTTGCTTCTTGGAGGAGTCGTCCTCCGTTTTTTCATCACCATCGCCTGCTTTGGGGGTGTCCACCATGTATATGTCATATGACGAGGTGGCCTTCCAGTGCCCTATAGGTGCTGGTTCTTGGTCGTCTCCTTCATCGGTGTCCATACCATCAATGTCATCGGAGTCAAAGTCGAGCATGTCGGTTAGATCGTCGACAGTGCCTACAAAGTGGGTGGTGGGTGGGATTCAAATTTCTTCGTCGTCCGCATCCCAACCATGCTAACCATAGTCCGGCCAGGGCTCTCCTGACAAAGAGAGAGACTTTAGTGAATTCAGGATATCGCCAAAGGGCGAGTGCTGAAAGACGTCCGCGGCGGTGAACTCCATGATCGGAGCCCAATCGGGTTCGATCGGAAGGGGTGCGGAAGATTTGGAGTCCGGAACGGAGCCCGGCACCTTGGAGTCACGGGCCTTGCAAAGGACTAGGCTGGTATTCGGCTCTATCACCATAGAGATTGCGGCTCCTGGGGCGGCGTCCAACCAACCGTCCCCGACTGGCGCAGTCGGCTCCGAGCTAATGGTCGGAGCGGACACCTGAGCGGCGCTCGGGGCGCTGTCCGGCGGCAGAGCTAGATCATGCCCATCATGACAGTGCGGCGCGCTCGGCTATGGCTCGAATCCGTCGAAGATCAAGTCCCCGCGGATGTCGGCCGTGTAGTTTAGGCTTCCAAATCTGACCTGATGGCCAGGGGCATAGCTTTCTATCTGCTCCAGATGGCCAAGCGAATTGGCCCGCAGTGCGAAGCCGCCGAATATGGAGATCTGTCCGGGGAGAAAAGTCTCACCCTGGACCGCATTGTAGTTGACGATCAAAGAAGCCATTGGGCCTAAGGGTGACGACACAGAGGAACTCTCAATGAAAGCACCAATGTCGGTGTCAAAACCGGCAGATCTCGGGTAGGGGGTCCCGAACTGTGCGTCTAGGTGGATGGTAACAGGAGACAAGGGACACGATGTTTTTACCCAGGTTCGGGCCCTCTCGATGGAGGTAAAACCCTACTCCTGCTTGATTAATATTGATGATATGGGTAGTACAAGAGTTGATCTACCACGAGATCAGAGAGGCTAAACCCTAGAAGCTAGCCTATGGTATGATTGTTGTTCGTCCTACGGACTAAAACTCTCCGGTTTATATAGACACCGGAGAGGGCTAGGGTTACACAGAGTCGGTTACAATGGGAGGAGATCTTCATATCATATCGCCAAGCTTGCCTTCCACGCCAAGGAAAGTCCTATCCGGACACGGGACGAAGTCTTCAATCTTGTATCTTCATAGTCTGGGAGTCCGGCCAAAGGTCATAGTCCGGCCATCCGTACACCCCCTAATCCAGGACTCCCTCAGTGGGGATTAGATTTGAAGATCCCCGTCTCTTTAATAGACAATTTTCTTATACAGTCAGGGTGGTAAATGCAAAAATGTCCCGACCTCTCGTATTGGCTCGACACGTGGAAGCTGAAATCACGAAGGTACAGAAGCCGAGAAGTGCATCATTAAATGAAGGGCCAGACACTGCTATTTAAGTCAGGTACTTTGAAGTATTCGGAGAAAGAACCCGCCTTGCAATGCTGAAGATGAGCTGCGTGCCGGACTCATCGTCATTGAAGCCTGGTTCGGGAGCTACTAAGGGAGTCCTGGATTAGGGGGTCCTCGGACAGCCGGACTATGTACTGTGGCTGAACTGTTGGACTATGAAGACACAAGATATAAGACTCCGTCCCGTGTCCGGATGGAACTCTCCTTTGCGTGGAAGGCAAGCTTGGCGATGCGGATATGAAGATTCCTTTCTTTGTAACCGACTTTGTGTAACCCTAGCCCCCCTTCGGTGTCTATATAATATCATAGGTTAGACTTCTAGGGTTTAGCCATTATGATCTCGTGGTAGATCAACTCTTGTAATACTCATATTCATCAAGATCAATCAAGCAGGAAGTAGGGTATTAGAGCATCTCCAGCCGCGCCCCCAGGACGGCCTCCCCAGGAGATTTATTTGCGCCAGCGCCGAAAAAACAGCCCAGTCGCGCCCCCAGGATGCCGAATTCTGCCAGCTCGGCCCGTTTTTGCGGCCGGCGCTCGCAGGACGAACACGGCGCACTGGGGGTGCTCGGGGGCTCCAGCGCAAGGGAAAAGTGTTCTTGGGTCCACATTGACAGGCGAAAAGTCAATCCACCCGCCAAGATTCGCCCTCCTACCCCATGCGCTCGGCCGCCACCCTGCGCCACCCTGCCGACCCCGGCACCGACTGAGGGAGTCCTGGATTAGGGGGTATCTGGACAGCCGGACTATATACATCGTCGGACTATTGGAGCGTGAAGATACAAGACTCAAGACTCTGTCTCGTGTCCAGATGGAACTCTCCTTTGCGTGGAAGACAAGCTTGGCGATCCGTATATTGTGTTTCCTTCCTTGTAACCGACTCCATGTAAACCCTATCCCTCTCCGTTGTCTATATAAACCGGAGAGGTTGGTCCTTAGAAGATTGATCACAATTACAATCATAATCATCATAGGCTAGCTTCTAGGGTTTAGCCTCTACGATCTCGTGGTAGATCTACTCTTGTACTACTCATATCTTCAATATTAATCAAGCAGGAAGTAGGGTTTTACCTCCATCGAGTGGGCCCGAACCTGGGTAAACATTGTGTCCCTTGCTTCCTGTTAACATCAGCCTAAGACGCACAGATCGGGACCCCCTACCCAAGATCCACCGGTTTTGACACCGACATTGGTGCTTTCATTGGGAGTTCCTCTGTGTCGCCGCTGCAAGGCTCGATGGCTCGTCTCGTTGTCAAGGACAACATCACCTCTGGGGGAGCGCTGGCTGTAGGCCAAACTCTCTGACTTGGCGGCTTCATCATGGTCGCCCCATCGGCTGTCGCACCAATGATGGCCTCTCGGGTCATCACGCATAACCTTCGCATCAATTCAGAACTCGCCAAACCGATGGATCTGTTAGAGCTCTCCTCCCTTAATGAGCTCTTGGATCGCATCGCCGCTTTTGGAGTCGCTACGGGCTATGACAGGATCGGGCTTAAACCCGACCAAAGGGACATTAAATCCCCGTCGGCCACCCATGAGATAGCAGTAGTGGAGGAACCACATACGGATTACCCCTCTATTTTGAGGACGAATCATGTTCGGATCACCGAGCTCACTGAGCCGGACTCCCGCTCAAGGGAAGACATAACCCAGATCCCAGACTTAGGATCGGGTATTCGATCAGAAAAATCGGGCAACATCCCGAATCTCGAGCTGTCAAACTCGGAGGCTTCCCTGCCCCTAAGCGCTAGGCCGGATCAGAATCCGGATTCAGCCATGAACACCCACCCGTGCTTAAGCCGTCTCTCCCATGTCAAACAAGAGCCCCATGAGACAGTACATCGCTACTGGGCCAGATTCCTCCTTGTGTTAAATAACGTCAAGGACTGTCGTGAGGAGGATGCAGTCTCACTTTTCTGCAAAAACTGTACGGACAAAGGAATCCTTAATGCTATAAGTCGCCGTGCCATAGTACACCTTGCTGACTTAGCAACCATAGTACAGAAATACTGTGCAATGGAAAGCGCCTGGAAAACCCAAAAAGAATTTTGGGATAGCCCGGCTCTCACCAAAACCTTTGTTCGAGCTAAACGGGCGAACTCTGGCAAGTCGGACGATCCAATCCCCAAGAAGTCGAAGCCCACCCCAGGGCATGGAACCGTATTGGAAGAATGGCTCAATGGGCCATGTAAACTCCACAGTACGCCGGACACAACACCAACCCATAGCCTTAGGGCATGTTGGATAATCCGGCAGGTAGCAAAAAGTGGCGAGGATCTCCTTGTGAGCCATAAAGCAAAACAACATCCCCCCAAAGAACACAATACGGTGCTAACAGTCTTCGAGACTTTTGCCTCAAACAATAGGCGCAAGCGAGCTCATCGGAGCCCCACTGGAATCTGCCATGTGGCAAAAATAAATCCGTGGAACAACACTGCTATAACTTTCAATGCCAGTGACGAACCTCGATTCCAGACCGTCCGGGCACCAGCCGCTCTGGTCCTTAGCCCAATAGTGGACGGCTTTCGGCTCACTAAAGTACTCATGGACGACGGAAGCGGATTAAACTTGATCTACAAAGAAACACTCAAAAAGATGTAAATTGATAAAAGCCGCATCGAACAAAGTGGCACGACCTTCAGGGGAATTATCCCTAGTCGGGAAGCACGGTGTGTAGGGAAAATCACACTCAATGTGGTATTCGGCACCCCGGAGAATTACAGGTCCGAAGAAATCACGTTCCAAGTGGCTCCTTTCGGCAGCGGATACCACACCCTTCTAGGGCGGGACGCGTTTGCGAGCTTTCAAGCTATACCCCATTACGGGTACATGAAGCTTAAAATGCCCAGACCCAATGGAATCATCACTCTAGCCAATGATCCGGACATCGCACTCCGCGCCGAAAACAAAACCGCAGCACTAGCCTTGGAAACATTATCCGAAGCCCTAGCGGCCGAAGAATTAACAACAATGCATGCCACCGTGGACAGGGATGACATGATACTCGACAAGCGACCCAAGTCCACCTCATTTAAACCCGCAGACGAGATAGTCAAATTCCAAGTCCATCCAACAGACCCCACAAAGACAGCTTCCATCGGGACACAGTTGAGCCCCGCAATGGACGCCGCACTGCGAGACTTCTTATGCGAGAACTGGGACATTTTTGCCTGGAACCCATCGGACATGTCGGGCATCCCACGCAGATTGGCCGAACACAGCCTCAATATACTAAAAGGATACAAACCTGTCAAGCAGACTCTAAGGAGGTTTTCAGAGCCCAAACGGCAAGCAATGGGGGAAGAGCTAGCCAAGCTACTCGAGGCCGGATTCATCAGAGATATCAAGCATCCCGATTGGCTAGCAAATCTGGTAATGGTACCAAAGAAGGACAAATCTTGGCGCCTATGCGTTGACTTCAAAGACCTCAACAAGGCTTGCCCCAAGGATCCATTTCCCCTCCCTCGCATCAATCAAATCATCGATGCCACAGCAGGACACGACTCGCTGTGTTTCCTAGACGCATACTCTGGATACCATCAAATAAAGATGGCAGAGTCCGACCAAGCTGCAACAGCTTTCATAACGCCATATGGCCCTTTCTGCTTCAACACTATGCCTTTCGGGCTTAAGAATGACGGCGCAACCTATCAACGCATGATCCAAACATGCCTGGAAAAGCAAATCGGCAAAACAGTGGAGGCATATGTGGACGACGTGGTCATAAAAACAAGACACGTTGAAACCCTAATAGATGACTTGAGGCTTATGTTCGATAATCTCTGAAAATAAGACATCAAGCTAAACCCGAAAAAGTGCGTTTTCGGTGTCCCCTCTGGAAAACTGTTGGGCCTCATCGTTTCCAATAGAGGAATTGAAGCGAATCCGGCAAAAATCCGAGCTCTATCGCAGTTGGCTATACCAACAAACCTCAAGCACATCCAGAAACTAGCTGGATGCGTGGCTGCTTTGAGACGCTTTATCTCCAGGTTAGGAGAAAAGGCATTACCTCTTTACCGCCTTCTTCGGCGCACTGAACACTTCATGTGGACGGATGCAACCACGGCCGGACTCGACGAAATAAAGACCTTATTGGCCAATAATCCATTCCTAACAACGCCAAATATAGGCCAGACTCTAGCTAGTATTGCCGGACTCCCCTTCCCATGCCAGTTTCAGTGGTAGAGCCTCCGATTATGTCTGACAGTTCCTCCTCCAGTTCGGATCCGAATACACCCCCAGATTCCGAACTGTCAGACATAATCGGAGGCTCTACCACCGAAATAACATCCTCGGCCCACAAAATCATGGCTGTAATCGCCCCATGGACTAAGCCTTTCTTGGCCTACCTAAATAAGCAGGAGCTCCCTGAAGACCAAAATGAAGCACGTTGCATTGTTCGGCGTTCTAAAGCTTACAAAGTCCATGAAGGGGAACTCTATAAGAAAAGCGCGACCGGAGTGCTCCAAAGGTGCATCTCCGAAGAGGAAGGGCGGCAGCTCTTGGCTGAAATCCATGCTGGATTAGGCGGGCACCACGCCGCGGCTCGGGCACTAGTTAGCAAGGCCTTCTGTACAGGCTTCTATTGGCCGACGGCCCGAGCAGACACACAGGACCTTGTCCAACACTGTGTCGGTTGCCAGCTCTTCGCCAATCAGAGTCATATGCCCCCTACCGCTCTCCAGACAATCCCCATAACTTGGCCCTTCGCGGTCTGGGGGCTTGATATGGTCGGACCTCTTAAAGGAGAAAGCCATAAGAAAAAATACTTATTGGTCATGGTGGACAAGTTCACCAAATGGATAGAAGCCAAACCAGTCAAAACGGCTGAATCCGGACCAGTAATAGACTTCATATTCGGGGTCGTACACCGATACGGTGTCCCCCACAGCATCATCACTGATAATGGCTCAAATTTCACAGCCGATGAAGTGAAAACTTGGTGCGGCAAAATGGGCATTAAGCTCGACTACGCTTCCGTCTACCATCCTCAAACAAACGGTCAGGTCAAACGGGCAAACGGTCTCATCATGAGTGGCATCAAACCCAAACTAGTGCGGTCCTTGACAGAGTCAGACACGCACTGGGTCGAAGAGCTCGACTCCGTACTCTGGGGGCTGCGGACCACGCCGAATCGCACCACAATTCGTCTAGGCACTTACCATAAATGCCACGTCGAAGCCTTTTGTTCTCCTTCACGGAGTCTGCCAGCTGCACGCGGACGTCTTTCAATTCCACGTCCAGCCAAACATTGGCATCTTGAAGATTATTCTTCTCCTGCTTAACTTGCGTAAGAATGCGCTCGCCAGCCTTCAGCTACCTTTGGAGATGCGACTCGTCATCCCTTCTGCCCTCCGGATTCATCCTGGGGTTATCTGCAGAATTTTCTGTTAGACTCGTCATACCAGCCACTTACTAACTGGTGCATCTTTGTACAATCGAGACAAATGTTACCAGATGAGGCCTTCTAGGATTCCTCTAACTTGGCAACCGTGGCCCTCGGCTGGGCCTTGCACTCCTCCAGCTCCCGAGACAATTGCTCATTCTTATCTACAAGGACCTGTGCACAAATTGATCCTTAAAACAGTTGTTCCAACCGTTTCAAGGCTCAGGGGCTACTGCTATACATGCTTATCAAACTTTCTTACCCATATATCTTTGGTATACTGATCCGTCGCTCGGGCAAGCCCGCCTTGAGCAGCTCGGATGTATGTGTCTCCCGAATTGAAAGCATTAAATGCTTCTTCGGAAAAGATGTTGTTGCGAAGTACGGCCCGTCGACGCCGGTGATTCATGGCGCTCTCTACTTCGGAATTCGTGGCAGAGAGCATATCTTCGTCCTCTGTCGGAGAACTATGCGGCATCGGCCCCACGTCCGCCTCCTCTCTCGAAACCGGTTCTGGAATCCGGGGTGGAGGCGTGATTGGCAGGATCCCCAGATATAGTCCGGCTACTCCTCTTCCTGCCAGGACGCGAAGGGCGCTGTTATACTTCAAATACAATAATTGCAGGATAGGTTTTTGCCTTACCTCTGTAGTGGCGTTTCAACCCTAACCGCCTTCCTCTTGAGCCTGCCTAATCCGGATGCCTACGGCCGACGGGTCCCTAGGGGCTCGGCCCTGCGCTCCGACCGTCGTCTCTGAAAAGACGACACTTCAGGGGAAAGGCATGGCATCACAAAGGAGTCCTCTTCGGAGGATAGGATTTTCGGCTTGGCTTACACGCGATGTAGGTAGCAGTCCGGGATAATTGGCAACAATAGCCACTGAGGCGCCATCACGGCTCGCCTGATAAAATATCCCGTTGACAAGCTCCACGATCGTATCCGGATCTTCTTCGAGTCCTGGATCCAGGGCCCTTCCGGGGTCCTTTGGCTGCGGGGAGGGGCTGGAGATTCCTTCTACGGCCCTCCTCAGTTCCTGCTCGGAAATGGCGAGGCAGATAATCTTAGCGAAGAATGCCACAAAAAGTGAAGCAGGGAAGGGAATGACGACTTACCCAGTTTGGGGGGTTGTACATGGAGAATCCATCCCGCGGTTTAATGTGAAGGAATTCTTCCTCTTATCCTTTGTATAAATCGGACAATGTTCTTGCCAGAGCAGTGGCGGAGTCCGGGCCCTTACGGCCACAGCGGGTGGCATCGTCTTCCCCGTTGAAGTGCCACATGGGCTTGCCCCGATATTGAAGCGGTTGCACTCCCCGCATTATACATATCGCCATGACCTCGAGTATCGTCAGTCCAGACTTGGCCAGTAACTTTATCCTGTTCATCAGGAAGTGTATTTCCCTGGTATCCTCCTCTTGGGGGCCTCAGGGGCGCCAGCTTAGACGTGCCCGCGGCAGGGCGTTACTGAACTTGGGGAGACCTGTCCGAACTGGATCCGGAAGGGGAACGTCATCAATGTAAAACCACTCCGAAGGCCAGTTCTCTGGTGCCTTTTTGGGAGTGCCGGATAGGTATCCGGTCTCGGCAATGCGCCATACTTCGACCCCGCCCACTTGACATAGGGATTCTCCCTGGTTGCGGGGGACAAGGCAGAACAGCTTCTTCCATAACCCGAAGTGAGCCTCGCATCCTAGAAATAGCTCGCAAAGGGCGGCGTACCCTGCTATATGTAGTACGGAGGCAGAGGTAAGGTTGTGCAACTGGAGGCCGTAGAACTCCAGGAGCCCGCGAAGGAACGGGTGGATAGGAAACCCAAAGCCCCTTAGCAGATGCGGGATGAGGCATATTCACTCCTCTGGAGATGGATTAGGAGACCCCTCCGCTTGTTCCCCGCCATTATAGGTGGCTATTCTGGCTCGGATGGGGACCATGAACGCCGGTGGAAGAAACCCTTGGGTTTGTAGCTCTATCAAACGGCTATGAGGAATTGAACACTCTTCCCAGTCCCCCCGGCTTGGAGCGAAGAGAGCGAGCGGAAGAGCTGCGATGACCGGCCATGTTGGAATGGTTTTTCCGGAGCGCTCTGTTGGATGCTTGCTCGAGGGGGAAGAGTGAGGTTTAGATCTGAGAATCCCCATCTCTTCAAATAGACGGCTGGCCCGGAGGATCGGGGGTGGCAAATGCGAAAAAGCCTCGGCTCCTCGCATTCGCTCGACACGTGGGACTGGTCATTATTGAGGCACTGAAGTCGAGGAGTACAACATTAATGAGAAGCCGAACACTATTTGTCGTAACAGGAACTTTGGAGTATTCGGAGATGGAACCCGCCTTGCAATGCCGAAAACAAGACTGCGCGCCGGACTCATCATCATTGAAGCCTGGTTCAGGGGCTACTGAGGGAGTCCTGGATTAGGGGGTTTCCGGATAGCCGGACTATATACATCGTCCGGACTATTGGAGCGTGAAGATACAAGACTCAAGACTCCGTCCCGTGTCCGGATGGAACTCTCCTTTGCGTGGAAGACAAGCTTGGCGATCTGGATATTGTGTTTCCTTCCTTGTAACCGACTCCATGTAAACCCTAGCCCTCTCCAGTGTCTATATAAACCAGAGAGGTTGGTCCTTAGAAGATCGATCACAATTACAATCATAATCATCATAGGCTAGCTTCTAGGGTTTAGCCTGTACGATCTCGTGGTAGATCTACTCTTGTACTACTCATATCTTCAACATTAATCAAGCAGGAAGTAGGGTTGGGCCCGAACCTGGGTAAAGATTGTGTCCCTTGCTTCCTGTTACCATCGGCCTAAGGCACACAAATGGGGACCCCCTACCCGAGATCCGCCGGTTTTGACACCGACACCGACCACCGCCCGCCGCAGCTAGTTAGACTGTCTCCAGCCGGGAAAAAGAAGGAGCGTCGTCGAGGCAGCCTCTTCGCCGCCGCCCCGGGCACCTTTTCCGGCGCTCCAGCCGCGCATGGCCTGTGTGCCCGCGGGCTTGCACCCACCTCGCCCACAAGGTGTTCGATGAATTGTTTAGCCTGGCGATGGACTCCGAAGATGAGGAGGCGCTCGTGGCGTTGCTGGATGAGGAAGCCGAAGTCGATGTCCAGAAGCAGGAGCATCTCATGGTGCTTGCCGGCCTGCTCGCGAGCAGTGAGAAGCCGCGGCGAGGTGGCTCGGCACTTGGGCGGATGAAAGCAAAGAACGGGCATCGTCTGGAAGGCTACTACATGCTCTACTCGGACTACTTCGCCTACGCTCCATTGCACGATGAGAAAACATTTCGGGCCGTTATCGGATGAGCCGAAAGCGTTTCCTCCGGATTGTGAATTCCATCCGGGAGTTCGACAGCTACTTCAAGTGCAAGAAGGATTGCACCGGCACACTTGGATTCACCTCGATCCAGAAGTGCACGACAGCTATGAGGATGCTTGCATATGGAGCTCCCGTTGATTCACTAGACGACTATGGGCGCATGGCCGAGGCCACCCCCATTGAGTGTTTCTACAAGTTCTACATGGCAGTGGTGGCAGTGTTTGGACCGCAGTACTTGCAAACACCCAATGCGGAAGACACTGCTCGGATCCTAGCACAGAATGAAGCAAGAGGATTTCCTGGGATGCTTGGAAGCATCAACTGCATGCATTGGAAATGGAAGAACTGTCCATTTGCTTGGCAGAGGTTGTACAAAGGTGCCAAAGGCGGTTGCAGTGTGGTGCTTGAGGCAGTGGCCACACAGGACCTCTGGATTTGGCACTCTTTCTTTGGGATGCTAGGAACTCACAATGATATCAACGTCTTGCAGTGCTCCCCAGTCTTTGCCAAGCTTGTTGAAGGTCATTCTCCTCCGGTGAACTTCGAGGTCAATGGACGGCAGTACAACAAGGGGTACTATCTAGCTGATGGCATCTATCCGAGATGGTCGACATTTGTGAAGACCATCTCAAACCCTGTGCCAGGAGGCAAGAACACCTGGTTTGCGAAGATTCAGGAGGCTTGCAGGAAGGATGTCGAGCGGGCATTTGGTGTGTTCCAATCTCGATTTCCTGTTGTCCGGTTCCCTGCTCAGACCTGTTCGAAAGATCAAATGTGGGAGATCATGACTTGATATGTCATCTTGCACAACATGATCATTGAGAGCGAGCAGGAAGAGCCAGTGTTTGACATTAAACCATACCACAGGCAGGGTCCTCTTGCCCAAGTTGATCATCAGCTACCGGCAAACTGGACTGACTACATCAATATGCGTCAGGAGATCCGAGACCTACAGGTGCATCAAGAACTGCAACACGATCTGGTGGAGCACTATGGAGGCTCAAGGGCGAGGCCGGGAATGACATGTGATGAAACTTGAGTTTTTATTTGTTAAACGATATAATTTGTGGCGAACTATTTGATTTATGTGATGAAACACGCCGAAACACGCTGAACTATGTGAGGAGCAAATTGATTCCTATTTGTTTGCGAAAATTCACGCCGAAACCCGCCGAACCGTGCCGAATATGGGCCGATTCACGCAGTTATCGGGCTGTTTTTGACATATTTGGGCCGAAAGCTGGGCTGAATTTGGCGCCTGGGGGCGACGGCTGGGTGCCGAACCGCCCCCGGCGTCGAGTTTATTGCCGGCGCACCCCCAGGACGCTCTTTTTCGGCGCCCTAGGGGCCGAACGGCTGGAGATGCTCTTACCTCCATAGAGAGGGCCCGAACCTGGGTAAACATCGTGTCCCCCGCCTTCTGTTACCATTAGCCTTAGACGCACAGTTCGGGACCCCCTACCCGAGATCCGCCGATTTTGACACCGACACCTACCCATAGCCGAGCACGTCCATTCGCTGTAACTATACCCATCAAATCAAAGCAAGCCTCAGGGCACGAGACGTAGGGCTTTTGCCTCCACCGAGTGAGGGGCCTGAACTCATTAAACACGGAGTGTTACACCTACGCCGTAGCTAGTCTCTGCACCTTATTTGTACCCCTAGTACTCACTGTCAGGATCATAACCCCGACAGGGCCCTCATTTTTGGTGACTTGGCGTAACGGTTCACAATAGACGACGTAGATGAGGGATTTTCTAGATTTACAAAACAGTCCCGTAATTTTACAAGGACAACCTTCAAGCAAAAAACAAAAAGCAATCTTCTCCATCTATGGATTTTGGGTTGCCGGCGGGAGTAGAGGGCACCGGCACAGGCGTGTGGCTGCTACAAGCTCACCTCGTCGGAGCTCTTGGGAGGCTGTGAGCGCGCTTAACTCGCCGCTGCTACGCGTCGACGCGCTTGACCAGTGATGCGCGCCACTGCTGCTCGCGGCCGCACAGCTGCCCGCCGCTATTGTACGTCGCTGTTGCTGCTTGCACTACCTACGGCCGCACCGCTGTTGTGCATCCCGCCGCTGCTGTGCATCTCGCACTACTCGCAGCCGCACCTCTGCCGCGCGTCACCGCCGCTACTCGCGGTCGCGCCGGCGCCGCTGCTTGACCAGTGATCAGCGCCGCCTGCCGCCGCCGCTGCTTGACCAGTGATCTGCGCCGCCCTCCGCTGCTTGCTCTAGTGCGGCGCACCGCCATCGCTGCTTGTGGCCGCTCCGGTGCTACACTCAGCAGAAAGGATGCGACGAGCACCATGGCCTGGCAGTGCAGTTTGGGGGCGGTGGCCTCCGATCCCGATTGGACAGGGGTGGGGAGGAATTTTTTTCAGAGAGAGGGGTTCTTTGCGAAAAATACCAGCCTGCGTTATCTGTTGCAAACCGTTACGCCACCTCATCAAATGCGGGCTCCATGGGTCATAATCGTGGTTAAAATGCCTAAATCAACCAATCAGTGTTTTCTGCAAAAGATTAGATCAAGAATTGGTGTTTTTTGTCCCAAATTCATAAAAGAGTGTTTTCTGCAAATATACGCTTCAATGTGTTGATTTTC
>NC_041381.1:584543011-584552797 GCF_002162155.2 Triticum dicoccoides
TATCATACAGAAACCGGTGAAAACCACGAGAAGAAGTTTTGAAGTTCCAAAAAAATCTGAAAAAATACGGGATGTTAAGAGGATGATGTTTTATTGCCACAGAAACTTTCAAGTTGAAACACATTACGAGATGTGAGTTATGAAAAAGACAAAATCAGCATTGAATAGTGTCAAACAAGAGTGTCACTATTTAGGGCAGAATTTGTCTTTTCTATAGCTCACATCTCGTAATGTGTTTCAACTTGAAATTTTACGTGACAATAAAACATCACCCTCTTAACATCCCGTAATTTTTATATTTTTTCAAAACTTTAAAATATGGTTTCCATGAAGTTTTCATTGAATATTAGTCTCCCGGTGTGTTGTTAATTTGCTGTACACTGTTCTGATGAATATACACCGCAAAATTCATGAATATGTTGAAATATATTGTCCGCCCCTCTCCATCAGTTCGGACTTCTGTCCATTAGTTCAAACTTTTAGAAGAGTTGATTGGTGCATGAATTCAATAGAATTTAGTGACGAGAAAGGTCATTAACTGTAAAGGTGCAATTAGCTATCGAAGGGAGATACACTATACCAATTGACAGTACGGCTAATGGTCAAGTCATTTGTGTTTATTCAGACGGATCCCATGCAAACTGGCGGTAGTGGGTGCTCCAAGGTAGACTCGTAATATTTTTCTTGACTTGACCAAGTACGAACGAAGCTCCATTCATTTCAAACGTGTCTTTAGTACGGAGTAGTATATACGTACTACATATGAGGCTCTGAGCTTGCGCATGCACCTGCGTGTGCCCTTCTGACGTAACCAAGGGTGGTTGAGGCTTTCCTATAGCGATGGGTTACGGGCCACCATTCTTATACAAAGATGTAAATTTGGAGCCCACCATTATCATCCAACCCAACACTCAAACACAGCCCCGCTCAAGAAGGACAGCTCATTGCTTTCTCACAATAAGCCTATGGCAAAGAAAAGGAATTCGTAACGGTTCTTTATGCCACTAAACTAGCTATAGCTGCCAAGGCGCTGCCGCTTAGAAAACGAACCTCCAGCTCAGCCTAACTTGGTATCGGTGAAAAAAATGTTTCGTTGACCAATTCGCACACATCGCGGAGAATTGCATCCTACGGTGGAAATCAAGTGGAGGAATCCCGCGTTTGCAAGATGAAAGAACCCACGCATGGACACTATAAAATGACGGTGCACCTGGGAGAGAGAGAGAGAGAGAGAGAGAGAGAGAGAGAGAGAGAGAGAGAGAGAGGCCAGAGCAATGGAGCAGCCGAGTAAAGCAGAACTCAATCACGAAAACAGCCAGCACCAACCTCGGAAACATGATCTTAAGCTGCCGGAAGAGAAGCTCAATACCATGGCCGTCCGGATGGCGTTCTTTTACAAACTGATGAGTGGCTGTGGTGCGCTGGCTTTCGCCTGGGCCACCGTGGTGCTGCTCGGTGGATTCTCCACTCTGATCAAGCAGAAGGACTTCTGGTTTGTAACCATCATCGTCTTCATGGAAGCTACCTGGTATGTACATATCACTCTTTTTTTTTTTTTAATTGTATTATCTTGCAATAAACCTTCTTGCTGTAAATATGCTAGAGCGAAGTGTACATGCATATCCCACCACCATGGGAGTGAATCATGAGAAGTGATGATCAGATTTGACCATGAGAGACGTAGCTAGCGACGATAGGCCCCAAAAACCCAGTGTTTATTATTTTTAGAAGATCAGGGAGTATCTCCACTGTTCCATTGCATGAAAACCAAAAACATACAACGTTCCAAGATTCAGAAAAAGCTAAAAAAGCATAAGAAACTGCACTGCTGTTCTGATCCATGCTCAAGAGATCCATAAACGTCCAGATTGGATAGAATAACCATAGTTACACCAATAAGAGGACATTTCGCTGGATTTATATTCCATTCGTTTGTACACGGAAGCGGACTTCGACAGGCTAGCTGCCACTTCCTAAACATTGACCCTAAAGAACTCCTTGGCCGCCTCCGGTGAACCACAACCAATCTACACCCATGGTAATCAATAAACCTCCTTGCTCGACCTTTTTTTTTAAGAAGGATGACTCATGTCCTCTGCATCTAGACGATGCATGCAGTCATTTTATTAATTATTCATAATGACCTTACAAAGTAATACATCAGTAAGTCTGAAGCCGCCATTTCGGCAACATCTGCCCTGCCGCTACTCATATCCACTTGATGAAGGGGTGTCAAAAATCTGAGGCGAATGCCGGGTCCGAGGCACACAAATAAACGGCGCCTGCAAGATCTATTTAGTTTGTTTTAGCAAGCTCAATATTTACTTTTACCCAAGAAAAAAAACTTTGTTGTTCTATTACATCATATAAAATGGACTTAAACGGGACCGGTTTACATCCCTAGCTCGATTTCTCTCCACTATGCAACATCCTTCATGCCTTTAGTCCTCCTTCCTGGTCATCTGCATTTTCCGGCCGGAGCTCTGGCTCCCGCGTTTGATCATCACAAGTGCCGTGCGGGTCAAAGCCTGGTTGTTGTTTGGTTTGTGCCGGAGACAAAAAGTACCTGCCTGGTCTAGCTACCTCACCCGTGAGATTAGCCTGGTGAAGATGAATTAAATAAGATTCTTTGTCCAGGCTAGCCTGGCACTGATTAAATCCAAGAGAGGTATGGTCCGCTTCTGAGAAAAATATTCTAATCACTAAAAGACAGAGTAGCAGGCCAGGGTAGGAAACAAACACCCACTTGCGAGGCTCACCTAGACAGGCAAAAAACTTGTGAACATTCCAGGCGCAGGCCAGGCAGCAAAAATTTCCAGGCATGGAGCCCAGGGCGGCAACCAAACTAGCCCTGTATACGCGGCTGGAACCGGAAAAAATTGGGCCCCGTTCGGGTTGGAGGGAGAGAAAACTACGGGACTCATTGAAGGCACAGGATTGTGTGGTAAAACCAAGGAATGAAAAATGGAGAATAGAAGCAAATGGATGGTGTCCGGATCAGAGGGGCCAGAACCATAGGAAACGGATGCTTGGGCTGATTAAAAAATACTCTCTCCGTTTCTAAATATAATTCTTTTCAAAGATTTCATTATGAACTATATACGAAGCAAAATGATTGAATCTATACTCTAAAATATGTTTATATACATCTGTATATAGTTTGTAGTGGAATCTCTAAAAAGATTTACATTTACAAACGGAGGGAGTAGAACAAATGTGTCTTGTCGTACATGCCACATGCAAAGAAACATTGTTTATTAACTGAGCTTCTCTCTTGCCTCGAGCCTACACGAGAAAAAAAGAGATTGAGGCAGATGTTTCTTTTCCTCTGAAATCATGGGTATAGGCCCATCTTTCCTTAGGAGTACTGTTCCCATTTCCTTCCTTCCGAACGCATCGACTGAGAGAAAAACTACAGGAGCTTGATTCCTTTGCTTTTTCATGTAAACCGAACGGAACCTTAAATCCGTGGAGACCGAGTGCAGCATGGAACGACGTTGGGAAGCCAACAGCGGCGACGGCGGCAGTAGACAAGAGAGGCGGAGGAGGTGGCGGAGATCTGAAGCCTAGCACCGTGCGTCGTTGTCACGCTGCGCTTGTCGCTGAGCCATCGACCGAGTGTGTGCTTCACTGTGCCCGGAGCCGGGCAACCAAGCCAGTCGTTCTATTACCACTTTGTCCACACGCTATATGAGGGGAGGCAGTCTTAGGCGGGCCATAATGAAAATAACATAGGTAGTAACATAGATACCACATAAGCAAAAATGATGAGGTGGCAAGTAGTTAATAAGCAGAGAGGTAAATAAAGTAATATAATATGTTACCATTACATAGTGCTTCTCAATGCAAAATGAGTTTACAAAGTAATAAATGAAGACATCGATGTTATCACATATGACACTACTCACTATGAAGGTACTACATCCGTCCTGGTTTATTGGTCCCCATCGTATTTTTGTTAAATTTTGATCATAAATTTAACTAACAAAATGTTAATGCATGTTATAAAAAATTAATATCATTGAAAACTATGTTCAAATACGAATCCAACGATATAATTTTTAGTGACATGCATTAACATTTTGTTAGTTAAATCTTTGATAAAAAAATTGACACAAAATGCAAAGGGAACTAATAAAGAATGGAGGTAGTAGTAATATAGACTAGTAGTAACATATTACTCTCCATTATGACTAGCCTTAGGGCATGTACAACGGTTCTATCTTAGAATGACACGTAGGATAAATAATGAGGTAGAGAAGAGAGAAATCATAAGAAAATTTTTGTCTTCTCTTAAATAAGAGAAGACAAGAGATGATCTCTTAGCACAATATGTCTCATCATATTTTTAGGAATAACTAGTTATTGAAGATAAAGGCTAAGAGTGACCCATTGTATACATATCTTTTTGTCATCTCTAAATTACATGCAAGACTTAAGATAAGACTATCTTATCAACCATTGTACATGCCCGTACGTACTTATTAGTTCTATCTAGTGACAGTTATTGATGTTCCCACAAACTGCTCGAGGTGGTTATTATCATCTCATGCTATGTTTTTTTTCTTTTTTGTTTGAGAAACTTCTTTTGTTGGAATAAAAAAGTTACATTCATGTCCATAGACCACCTAGCGACAACTACAAACACCAGAGCGATCAGAAAGCGTGCCTTTATCATCGCCCCTCCCTCACCGCAGTCGAGACAAATTTGTTATAGTAGACAGTCGGGAAGTTATCATATTAAAGCCCCATAGGACCAGTGCACCAGAACAGTAGTCGTCGTCGACGAAGAGAAGTATATTTATTAAAATAATTCAACATGTAGACACACGAACGAAGACGAATAAAGATTGGATCCAAGAAGATCCATCGAAGACCAGCACCGACCGAATCTTGCGACATCTGCCAAAGACACACCTCCACACGTCCTCCAACGATGCTAGACGCATTATCGGAATAGAAGCTAGGTGGGAAGAATCTTATTTCATCTTCAGGGAGGCATCGCGACCTCATCTTCCTAAGAAGGACACAAACCCTAAATAAACTAAAAAACACCTAAAATGGAGCAAGGTCCCTCCCATCAGCAAGGGCCGAAATTCAGCGCGCCTCCATGGCTCTAAGCCACCGGAGATGTGCTAGACCGGCGGTGGCACCGGCAGGAGAAGGAGGAACCCTAAGCTTTTTTCTTACAGAGGAGGCAACGGATGCGTCTAAACCTGTGAATAAGCACTTGTTTAGTATTAAGAGAGCTATGTAAAGGATCTAACTAGGATCAGGCTTTCTACTTTATAGAGTGAGGTCACACACTCACGCTGCAACTTGGAGTAGCTTCAATAGCAGCCCAATAATTTAGTGGCTTCAAACTGATTTGAAGTGTGGGGAGAGAAAAAAATTTATCACCAGAAAAGTTTCTGCTTTTTCAGCAGACCAAAAATGGGTGCCCTAAAATTTGGCCTTCGTCTTCTCTACATCGCAGTTACATACATATTCAAACATACTATGACATAGGAATTAAACTTGCAATATCGCAACACACATAATCAACAACATTTCAAATTCAAGTTCAAATCCACAATATTTCAAATTCAAGATCGAAATTAAGCCTAGAATCGCAAGCATTCTGCAACACAAACACAACGAAAGTACATAGAACATGAATGCATGGAGCTCTCAAATGTCATTATCTCCATTGACATTACTAGTGCTTGTGTTCTCTCCATTTTCACCATTGTTTTCATTATCACCCACGAATCCTCACATGCCACCCTCCAAAGCCTCCAAACCCTCCCATGGAGCCTCACATAGACCTCATCACGAACACTTGCCTGCAACAAAGCTCTAAGTTCTCGCTTTCTCATCGAGAGTACTTGGGTCCGTGAACATAAGATTTTGCGCATTTTCCATGCTCTGGATTCTTTCTTTATAGGCCACCTTGCTCAACTCGGTCGTCATTCTACTCTCCTCGGAGTCCCTCCTTGCCTCCAAATCTTTGTCCTTCAAGTACTTCCTTTCCTCGTACATCTGCTTCCTTGTTGCCATGATGTTGTCGAATGGATCCTTCACATCATTTTCTCATCTCTTCTTCAACTTCTATCGCTCTTTCTTTCATCGGGGCCCTTCTTATTAGCAACAGAGTTAGGAGTGGCGCTTCTTTTCCACCCTCGGCACTGGATGCATCATCATTGGAGGCAACTTGTGTTGCATCTCTAACCGAGCTCTTGGACTTCTTTTTATTAGGAATTTCATTGTGTCCATAGTTCTTGACTTATCCTCATTTCCAATCTCCATCCAACATGGTGAAAATTGAATCCCTTGCCTTTCTTTGATCCTTTTCCCTTGCTTTTTCCTTGGCCCTTAAACGATTCTTCACCAATATTGATCTACATACCACATGTGAGAAAACAAGTTAGCCACCAATCCATACAAGAGATGAAGAAATAATTTGATGAATGCAAACGAACAATCACCACATGCTCAACATTTTTACCATCAGGTTCATACCGTCAACTTGTGCCAAGCTTGCTGGCCACTTTTGACGTTCCGACAATATAGTTTGTCATCAGTGTCAGAGCAAAAAAATGATCGATGCCACTAGTATTGTGTGCCTTGAAGAACTCATAGATACGCTCCCAATAAGTTGCCATTGGTTGATCAACACCAATGACTGGATCAAGATCGATCTTCTTCCATGCGTCTCACAAAAACTTGTCTTCTTTGGTAGTGTAGTTTGCACCTCTCCTTCTTGGAGTTGCATCAACAAATCCCTCATCTTCCAAGTTAAGAAGGTACTCGTTATGCATACTCATGAGAGGGAATTTCTTGTGATGGACATCCTTGAGATGCAACACAAGTGTATTGCAAAAAAGTTCCATCATCCGCACTACATACATCACGGTTGAAAAAAATACACGCAGATCACACAACAAATGCATGCAAAATGAAAATATCATGAAAATCATAGAAAAAACAGGAAACAAATTTTACGTCCATGTCATTTTAATGAACATGTTGGGGACGTCAGTGGTTGTGGCAATGGCTGACGTTGGCTCATCCTCATGCGACAGTGGGAGGGGAGGGGAGAGTCCCTAGGCGGGGCTAGAGGAGCCACTAATGCCGTGGAACGGATCAATGGCAGTGGGGTCATCGTCGTGGTTGCTATCTCCTTCGCACGGGAAGAAGCTGTGGATGATGGATCCCATGGCGGCCTCTTCCCGGTGACCTTCTTCAGATAGGAGGAAGTCTTGGCAGAAACGACAGGGTTCTTAGGCGCATCCCTGTAGTTTGCGATGGTGTTTCATGGCGGCGCAAGTCCTTAGCGACGTATGGCCTTTTACTTGTTGCAACTACCGGCGGGAACCATGGGAGGGGCGACTGCAGGTGCGGCATGAGTAGTTGTGAGGCCGGTGGCCTAGGCGGCCGTGTTGGATTTTTTCTTTGAAAAGGAGGACAACCCCCGGCCTCTGCATCAGGACGATGCATGCAGCCATATATTATCAAGAAAGCAAAATCCAGCAGCTAAACAACATCAACCCGAAAATAAAATGAAAAGCAAACCCGAGGCCACATGCCTCGCGACAGTAACTCCACCAGATAAGCACTAACCCTATGTCACAAGAAGACATCAAAACGAAAAATACACAACCCCTAGGCTACCCCTCCAAGAAGGAATCACCGCACGTGTGTTGATGATGGCGAATCAATGGTGAGTCCAATACAAGGTTGAACTCCAGATTCTCATCCCCAAAGCAAAGTTTCAGTCCACCACCTTCAGCTAGGAAATGATGTGGGCGCGTGCCGACATAGCTTGATCAGAGATCTTGTGTTTCCACCGGAGTGCATAAAGTCTTCGTTGAAGCCATATGTACCATCATCCCTTATCTGGTTACCGGCGCGTCGATACCGGGATACCTCCAGAGAAGACACCAAATAATAGACGTCCTGCCCATATTGTCTGCCTTTCGTCGTGGTCACACCACCTCTGATCTAGCAACAACAAGCTAGACATGAGAACTACGCCAGAGCCACTGTGCGGCACGCGCTGGTAGCCTGCATGACTTCACATCCCCGCATGAGATGTCATGTGTACCATCCGTCGGAGGCTTCACCTACGTGTCACCTGTCGAGCCGCATCGAACCCGATCTGTTGATGGAGGGGACATCCCACACCGCCACCAGCCTCTGAAAGACCGTCACCACCACGAGATCCAGACTCTCAGACGCCCACACGACCAAGGAGTCCACCACCATTGAAGAAGAGGGGTCGGCCCCCATATTCCGGGCATTGTATGGAGCACCCACCGCATTGGATATGCCTTCCATAGCGTGTTGGTGGCCGGCAGCGCCGGGGCGTGAGGAGCAATTAGGCGGCATTATTCAGATTGGTCGGTTGGGGTTCCCATCGCAACCCTTTTGGCTTTTGCGTAGCTACTAGTGATGATGCAAATATGCATCACTTGTAGCAATTTTTGGGGGATTCATATAGCTATAAGGATGTTTTTGGAGGGTTTTTTGGCACACTGCTCGCCAAGCAGGTGTCATCGCGATTTCTTCTCCCCGAACAAGTGACTTCGACTTCGCTGCTTTGACCGTCGAGCCAACCCACACCATAGAGGTCGTGCGGAGCCACATGAAGATTTGTGCCGAAACTCAAGCACCTGCGACGAGGATAGCAGAACTTTGATTTTGATGAAGAGCTACGAATGAGAACTGTGCAGGATTGGTGCCGCATAAAATTAATAAACATACCACCCACTGCCCTTCATCGTATCGAGACACTATCGCCATAGTTTCGACTTCACAACAACAAACAAACCGAGGAAAATATAGGATCATGGCGGAGAAGAGCTGACTACTGCAAACACACTGATGTGGGTCCACCATCACTCACCTCAATCATTGTTGCCATAGAAGACCCCGATGCCAAGATCATCGTCTTCACCAATCCCGCTTGTCGATGCCCAGCTCTAAAGATGATACACCCCAAGGAGGGATACGACTCACAAGCACCACCATCGCCCAATCACACGAATCTATGAAGATGCAAAGGTGGGTGTTGGGAGTATCACCACAACGATGCCAATAAGAAGGAATTGACGCTTGGAAGAGGCGACGGCTCCTATCATCATCAAAGACAAAACTTCTGCTTGGGTCAACCTCACAAGCCACAAACTATGCATCAGCAACCCACCGAAGCCTCCATGGCTAGATCCAGACGGATCTATCCCGCTCCTGTCACCTTCCCGACAATGCTTTGCCCCAACAACCTGCACAAGCCCTTAGGCTGACCATAGTGGGAGTAGCTTAGCTGGTAACATAATGCACCCTAAGACAAGTGTGCTTATGTAAAAATTAGTTAATGATGAGAGTGGTGTTCGTGGTAATAGAGTATGTTACCGGAACATAACACACCTCAAGGCAAAATGAGACTACATCTGAATAAACGAAGACTTGCATGATACCACACGTAAGTTACTACCCACTATGAAGATAGTAACATATGGATGTTACAAGGTTAAGTTCCCACTATGACCAGCGTTAGCATAGCCCACCAACCGATGCCCCCCCCCCCTCGGTCGCAGCCCCTAGTCAACACACACGGACAACAATACTTGCCACAACTATGCCTCCTGCTACCCGCCACAGTCCTGCACTCGGTACCTACTACCACCAAGGAGCCCAAACCATCATGACACGGAGCACACGCGGGTCACCGGAGAGCCTGCCCATCAAGCCACCTCAGACCTGGACGAGGGATCACAGTATCCACTGCACCCAGCCACCGCAGTC
>NC_041381.1:584553082-584570826 GCF_002162155.2 Triticum dicoccoides
AGAGCCCACTACCACCATGATGAAGGCATGCAACATAGTTGGCAAGATCTTGTCAGGATGGGGTTGTTTTTGTGGCGGCTATGGTTTACCCCTGTGCCGTGGAAGGTGCGAAACAGGGAGTGTCGGGGAATCCTACATCTTAAAAAGTTGTGTAACTTCATAGTGATTAGTAAGCAAAAGGACCACGATATCGCCTACAGGGGAAGAATAGGCGTTTGAAAATTCTCTACAAATTTGGCTTTATCCTAATGCGGGAATAAACTAATAGGATTCTTTCAAATACAAATCTTAAATACATAGGCTCTAAGTGCACCAACAACTTAATCTAAACAACATGAGCACAACAAGGATACTAACAAGCACAAGCAAATTACACAAGCTTACTCTAGCAGTATCACAAGATATGGAAATGCATGATACAAGTTAGCAATTCACACTAAGTGCAAGATATAACAATAGTAGCAAGTATCAATAGCGGGCTATAATGTGTAGGCCTAAATAATCTCTATGATTGGATATCCAACTCAATATAATGAGGACAACAAAATATAGTGAATGCAAGGTAAAGAGACCAAAGTAAACCACAAGTAAGGAGTTAGGTTTAGAGATAACCGAAGACACGGAGACGAGGCTGGTCTTCATGCAGCCTAGCTCACGATAGACTGCGTCCAATTTGAAGGTTGTACCCTAATACTTTTACGTGATCCTAAATAGTGTACCAAAATGTTATACAATATAAATACAAACATATTTAAGCACAACAACAAACTACAAACATATTGCAATGAACCTTTAGTGATGTTTAGAAGACTGAGGCAATGGCTATGCCCTACCCTATTTCAAAATCTTTCTTCATTTTACCAAGATCAAACCTCAGAATAACCAATGGTCGTGGTACTACCATGCATCTCAAAATATTTTTCCAAATGTGCAGTTCACAACATGAAAAAGCCACTAAAAATCTAAGATCACTACATTGTTAATTACCAAGTTATCATCTAAAATCTATGTCACAAAATCACAACATGAACTTTTAAATTTATACCTCTCTCTCCTTCGCCACAATGTCACTTCCTCTTCCCTTCATGTCCTGGACTTCTAATTTTGCTCTTCGCCAGCGGGTACAAAAAACAACGGTGCTGACATGCCACTATTGGTCACCTACGCAAATGCAACTCTGATGTGATCCTGCGCCCAAGGTGTCTAGCCCCCGCTTCCTAGCGGCGGCGGCCGACGAAAGCCGTCGCTAGTCTGGTGTTGAGTCTTTTTCTGGTTGCGTGCTCGAGCAAATCCTATTTGTCGCCTCGGGCAGAAAATAGAGACGGCTTGGCTAAAGGCCCACATCGACGCCGTAGTTTGGTTCGGCCCATGGTTAGCGTTTGACCATTTCTCTTTTTTCCTTTTCTTTTTTCTTTTTTTGTTTCTTCTTATTTACTTTTATCTTTTTTCCTCTCTTTTTAAAAAATGTTCAAAATTCCAAATTTTATTCATGATTTCAAAAAAAATCACGTTTTCCAAAATGATTTGGAAATTACAAACGTTTTTCACATTTAAAATAAATTGTTCATCTTTTCAAAAATTGATCATGTTTTTCAAATTGTGATCACTTTACAAAAAAATCACAATTCAAAAAAGTGTTTGGAATTAAAAAAAAATTCCAAAAAATATTACCATTTTTAAAACTTTGTTCATGTTTTTCTTATTTTCTTCATTTCCTTCAAATATTTTACTATACAAAAAAAATATTCAAAATTCATAATTGTTTGCAATTTCAAATAATGTTCGCATTTCTGAAAGTTTTGTTCAAATTTTCAGAAATTGTTCAAGACTTCCAAAAAAATTCAGTTTTGAAAATGTTTTCACAATTCAAAAAAATCATTATGAACTTTTATTGCAATTTCTTAAAAAAATAACATTTTCTTACAATTTTGATCATGCTTTTCAATATTTATCACGTTTTAAAAAAAATCACAATTCAATAAACTTGTTCAGACTTCAAAAAAACTCATAATTTTCTAAAATTAGTTTCTATTTTAAATACGTTTTTGAAAAAAATTGCTTCTAAAATTGGTTTTTTGGGGGGTGAAAACTCTGACTGGAAAAAGCAAAGAAAAAAATTTAGAAAATCAATCATAGGCAAAGTAGGACGGCTTATTTGCGCTGCCCTTCAGCAAAAGCTCCCTTCTTTGATCCGTACGGGCGTCACACAGGAGCTCTCGCGTGCTAGATGCATAGCCCAACAATAGAACCAGGCCCTAGTAATATTGCCCAAACCATGCAGCGACAGCCCCTCCATTTCAGGCATGGCTACGTATCGCTTAGTTGCCTAAAAACACGTAATGCTTATAGTTTTAAAAGAATGTTTTGTATCATCCAAAGAAAATCAACATGTATTTGGAAAATGATTAAAATGTATCAAAAAATATGCATCATATATTTGAGAAAAGTTCAGTGTATATCAAAAACATGATCCATGTGTATTCAAAATGTACTATGTGTATTGAAAAGGTAGTCAGGTGTTAAAAAAATCCAAAGAAAACACAAAGAAACACAAAAAAACAGAGAAAAACCAGTGAAAGAAACAAAGGAAATTGGTTAAAATATAAAAAAACAAATTAAAAAAACACGTGAAAACGGTTAAAACCACCATAGAAACAAACAGGAAAAACCACGCTGGAAAACCAGTCAATAACTTCCCTACCAGGGCCGTATTGGGCCAGCCCATCTGCCTTCCGGAGGGGAGGCGGCAATACCCCTCAACAAAAAAACTTACAAGAGGCGATATATAGGTCCGCGCTCCATTCCGCTTATTTTCATTTTTCTCCCTTTTTCTTTTTTTTCAGGAAAGCTTCCAATTTATTCATCTTCAATCATGGCAGTACAACGAACACCAAAAATAAAAATCACATCCAGATTCGTAGACCACCTAGCGACGACTACAAACATTGAAGCGAGTCGAAGGCGCGCCGCCGTCATCGCCCCTCCATCGTCGGAGTCGGACACAATTTCTAGTAATAGACAGTCGGGAAGTCGTCGTGCTAAGACCCCATAGGACCAGCACAAGTGACATCACGTCCCCATGTACATAGACTGAGAGGCCAATGATGTATGAGTAGGCGAGTAGCATACATGTATAAATCTTGTTTTCGCCCTACCATGCCCTAGGGGGAGCTCTGCCTGTTTCCGAAGCCATAGATTTAAAGCAAGGCTATCACAGCACTGAACCAATCACGATAGTTGCGGCCATTTAGAACTAATTTAGTCATTTTTTGGCATATCCAATAATTTCATAAAATGATGGTAACATATGAATGAAAAATACTATATTAAACAGTGGTAGATTTTTCAGTATGCATTTACCAAACTTTTTAGTGATTTATAGGGTTTGCAGATAAAGAAATAAAGTAACTTTCTATGCATTCAATAAACAATGCTAGAAAACAGAGATGAAGTTTTTTTAGAATGAAAAACAGAGATAAAGTTAAAAGCACATAGATAGAGTATGAATTCTATGCGCCATTATACAAAGAAACGTGGTGGAAATATGAAAATATTTAGTCCAATTATCCCTGGAAAATATATTTTTGTAAAATCCACAGACTATATGGGGTATATGCAATTTTCCTAAGATGCTATACATGTGGCCCTTCTATACAAGATTTAGCGTGACCCTTCTCTAGATGTTATACATGCTATAGCGTGCTATATTTAAAAATAATGTTTTGCATAAGAAATGTTAAATATATTCCAAAATATCAAATATGAGGCATAATTTGTCCGAGTGAAAGCACAGAGTCTGCCATTGTAGTTGATCGAATTTTAAACTAAAGTTTGAAGTAGTTGCTGCTCTCTCTTCCCTACTTCCTCTCCACCCCCTGCAGACCGACGGCGACCAGCGCACACACCCAATTCGTCGAGCCGGTAGTCAGATCTGCTCAGCCCGACCTAGGAATCATCAGCCCCAACGGAGAA
This sequence comes from Triticum dicoccoides, assembly GCF_002162155.2. Taxonomy (NCBI): domain Eukaryota; kingdom Viridiplantae; phylum Streptophyta; class Magnoliopsida; order Poales; family Poaceae; genus Triticum; species Triticum dicoccoides. The sequence continues at coordinate 584,557,055 of NC_041381.1, forward strand.
CATATCCTATGCACCAAGCAAATCTGTGCACCCAATGCACCAGTGGGTTTTGGGCCAATAGATGAAAAAGGAATGGCCCAGATTTGGTCATCAATTATACTATACCATTTTTGCAGAGGCCACCCTTCACTTTATAAAAATCTAACCCGCACTCCACATCTCTGACTTCTATAAATATGTACGTTCAGATTTTTTTTGCTCAAACAGAAAAAGGGTGATATGTTTTAAACCAAATGTCTGATTTTGGATCGGTTTGACCCATTTTTATTTGGACAGAAAATGAATAAGCAAACCGTTTTATTATGGAAGACTAATTAAGAATGTGAGATATGGAGTGCGGGTTAATTTCTAAACAATAGAAGGATTATTTTGCAAATGTACCAACCATCCATCTCTCGAGCCAGCTCATCTCCCTTTATTTTCTATCCAATGGCTCATCTAGCATCGGTGCATTGGGTGCATGAATTGGGCCGGTGCACTGGATACACCCTCGCCCCCAACGTCCCCTGCATCACGTGCTCCCCGGGCCCATTTGTCCTTCTCCCAATTTCCTAACAAGCCGAAACCCATTCCCACAATCCACCCCACAAGGCATGCGGTGACAACGGGCAAATCCTGTTTGGCGCTGCAGGCGCCCATTTATGTGTATTTTACAAACGGGTGCCTGCAGCCTCCCTGGCCAGCCCGTATAGTTTTTATACTCACACAAACTATCAAAAAATTAGTGTGCTGGTGGCGATTCAAACCACGGACCTCTCTGTTTGATATGGACTAGCGTAACCATCCTGCTAACCAGCCAGATCTGGTTAATTTGAAACTTTCTTTCCTTTTATTCTTTCTTCTCCGTTTTCTCCTTTTTTCATTTTTTTTCTTTTTTCCTTTTATTTTGTAGTTTCTGGGTTAATGAATTGCCTTGCAAATATGTGAACTTTTTCTTCAAATAGATGAACTTATTTTGAAATTCAATGAACTATTTTCAAATTCAATGAACTATTTTTCAAATTGATGAACTTTTTTCAACTTTTTGTGTAATTTTTTAAAAATTCATGAACTTTTTTTCTTTTTTTGATGAACTATTTTTCAAAATCATGAACTTTTTTTCAAATCTGCTCAACTTTTTTTAAAATCGATGAACTTTTGCGAAGAACTTTACTTAGATTTGATGAACTTTTTCCAATTACGATTAACTTTTTCTTAGATTTGATGAATTTCTTTTCATATTCGATGAACTTCCTTCAATTTGATGAACTTTCAAAAAACCAGTAAACATTTTTCAAATTTGAGAAAAGTTCATGCATTTTAAAAAAATTCTTTGTTTTTTTACAAAAGTGCACACATTTTATTTAGCAAAAAAGGAAAGAAAAAAGGCAAACAAAACCGTTACAAAAAAGAGAAAAAGAATAAAAAAAACGTTACAAAAAAACAGGGGCTTTGCGAGGTGGAGAAAGAATGTAGGCAAACGAAGTTAGTCAGCACCCGTTGTTGGAGGTCGTAGTGGTTGGCGCACTGCTGTGTGAAGGTGAGGTCCCTAGATAGAATCCCGCTCCTCCCCGCGCAACCTTTTTGCTCTTTCTATCAGAAAAAGAAACAACAAATGGGCCGGCCTGCTACGCGCCCCTGCGAGCGCTGACTTCTCTAATCGGCGCTAATGGCGCCGACTAGGAGCTCCCGTGGCAACGGACTGCGCCACTAGCATTTGCAAACCCCAACCGGCCTTCATTTCAACTTTACATGTAGATGGCCCTTTTTTATGGCCGTCGAACGACCTGACCGCCACCGCCGAAACCGCGGCCCCTTGAGGATGTTCTACCCACCACCGGACTCCCATCATCGGTCTCCGTTGATTCATAGTCTCCCGACCCGGCAGGACACCCTTCACCACCGGTGAGCATCGCCACCACCCTTTTTTGACAAGTCAACGTGCTTTAACCCAAAACCACCTACGATACTGACCAAAACAACTCAGGGGCAGATTGATACGGTTTGACAGAGTTGAGGGAGTGATTCAACCAGTTTGGGAGTCAAGAGGGAATTTGATCTATCAAAGGGGATTTGAAGGGGGAAGTACAATTTCCTTTTTCTTTTATCATTTTCTAACGGGTTGAAGCCTGTTCCCGCAATCCAACCTGCGAGGCATGCCGAACCATAAATGGCTTTATTTCAACTTTACATGTATAAATGACCCTTTTTTAGAGGTATATGACTTTATTCATCTAATGTACAATCACTAAATTGTGATGAAATGATGTACGAGGAACATGCAAATTACTTGGATGAATAAAGTTGGTTACCCGTTAAACTAGTATTTGTGTATGTGCAATGTAGAAGTATGTTAATATTAAGAAATATAGAATATTAATTATACTAGAGGTTAATATTAAGCAAGATATTAATTGCATATTGATATTAAGTACTACTACTAGGATATAATTCTTTGGTTAAACCGACGTTAATATTAGATATGATATTAATTAGAAGAGGATGTTAAACATGTTAAGTGCTAAATACCAGAGCATTTTTTGGCATGGTGACCATGGTACACAATTATAGAGAATTTTGAACGAAATTACCGTTGGCTAATTTGTTGATTTGCAGCAATTAAATCAGTTAAAGAAAAAGGTACGACAATCGAGAGATACTTTCCTTTTTTTAAAGGAGAGATTAATTTAATCGAGAGATACTTTCATTTTTTGTAAAATGGAGAGATACATTCAATAAGAAGAGAGATATTTTTCTTTATTTTGGAGAGCTCAAAAGGAAATAGAAAAAAAATGATGAATTCTTTATATGCCACTAAATTATTTCCCCTATCCTCATGCGCCATTGAAAATTTCCCTCTTCCAAATATGCCACTCAAAATTTGCATCGTGTACAAATATGCCAGTACCGCTAGTTTTTTTAAGAAAAAGGGTTTTCCCCTGCTTTGTGTTACAAAGCAACCATCCAATACAACCAACGATAGGTGCTGGGTGGAAGCAGCACAAGCACGCCCAAAAGAAAAGGAAAAAGAAAAAAAGGAAAAGAAACAAATGTCGATAACGGCGGATCGACAAAAACGATGGAGCCTCGTGACTGTTGCGTCCACCGGAGATCGCCCACCAAGCTCCGAGACTCCGAAGCGCCGGCACCAATCAACACCTCCAAGAAGGAACGCGACGACGACGACGCTGCTGCCAAGGGTTTCCCCCGATACGCGGCGAGGAGAGAGGAAAGGGTAGCCCCGACGCCCTCCAGGAAGGTCTAGCGGCACCCTCAAGCGCCAGCACGTCGGTGTCGGCCAAGCCAACAGGGATTTCTCCCGATCCCAGCCTCTACCTCATGCACTTCGAAGCTCGCCACCAAACCAACCACCACCCAGCGCGAACACGGACACGAAGTTTCCCACGCTGTCTCACCACAGCACCGCGAAGATGGTCTGCACAACGAAAAAGAGGAGTCGGGACTAGTGCAGCAGCACCGTCGGCATACGGGAGGGCCCCACCTCCACCGTCCACGACGGTAGCCGACTGGACGCCATAGCAGGAGCCTACCGGGCCCGTGGCCCCACAGGCCCGGCCGGGCCCTCAAGGCGTGGACAGCTCCCGCCTCCGCGCAGCAGCTGGCACGTTGTCGGCACCACTGTCCCAGTCCAACCGCTCCCCTAGCTCCTCATACAAAGGGCGTCGCGGTCGCGCCGAAGCCGGCCCGCAAGGACCCAGAAGGAACCCTACGGGCCCAGATCTGGGCCGGGGATAAGCCGCCGGCCGACCAGCACCACCGGACCGCCCGGCCGCCAAGCGGCGGCACCCCCCCTCCCCGAGCGCCGCCGGCCTCCGCACCAGGACACCGGACCACAACCGGCCGAGCAGCACCGCCGCCTCCCCCCACCCTTGGAAGGAGGAGCGCGCGCGAGGAAGGAACGACCCGCCGCCGCCGACCCCACCCGGCCAGATCCGGGGGCGCCCGCCGGCGGCGGCGGGGGGTGGAACGAAGGGGGGACGAGGAGGGAGGGAGTCGCGCGCCGCCCCGGCAGCCTCCCGGGGAGACGGCGGAGGCGGCAGGGCGAGGAGGAGGGGAAAAGGGGGGAGGGGCGGGGCGGGGAGCCCGCGCTCGCGCTGGGTGGCGGTGGAAAAGGCGGAGCGGGAGCGGGAAAGCGGGGGCGGGGGAGAGGGACGCCGCGCCGGGCGGGCGGCGGCGGCGGGGAGGGCCTAGGGCCCGCCGGCGGCAGGGCGGAACCCTAGCGGGAGCCTATCGGGGGAGCGGGGGAACGCTGTCTCGCTGTCCTCTTCGGGTTTTTTGAACACAGTACAAACGCAAGCGCTCATGTACACGTGCATACACTCACCTCTATGAATTACACACACGCACATCCTACCCCTATGAGCACCTCATCGTCGGCGGGAATGTCTCTACTACAACCCCTCTAACCATCCAACCACAGATTGGTTCGCGCCAGTACCGTCAGTTGACTGTTAGTTAACCATGTAGAAGCTCTCATATAATGTCAGTTTTTTCCAATAAAGACCATTCTCCCCTTATAGCTTGTAGTCATGTTCAGAAAAATGAAAAAAAAAAAAAAGCACCGCACCGCATTCACCAGTGACCACCCACGACCTAGCGCCGCATCTCATCCCCACGAACACGAGGCCACGACCCCGCCCCGCATCTGCACATCGCCGACGCCCCCGAGCAGCCACATTTCCCCGCGCCGACGGTCCATTGGAGGCCACCTACTCGGCGGCGGTGGAGTCGCTGGTACATCCGCACGCGGCCCTGGCCGCGGCTCCCTCCCCGCGCGGGTGCCGGCAGCGCTCGCAGGATGGCGGCGACGGGAGCAGCTCAGCAAGCACCGGAGGCATCTCCAATTGCGACGGGAGCAGCTCAGCTAACATTATTTTACTTGTTTTGTACTCCCTCCGTTCCTAAATATAATTCTTTTTAGACATTTTAAATGGACTACAACGTACAGATGTATGTAAACATATTTTAGAGTGTAGATTCACTCATTTTATACTCCGTATGTAGTCATTTGTTAGAATCTCTAAAAAGACTTACATTTTGGAATGGAGGGAGTACTTCCATGCTGAAACTAATTATAAAATTATCTCATATTCATGCGGGAAATTTTGAAATAGAATATATAAATAGAAATCAAAAGATCATTTGGCTAAATGGTGACAAGGAATGGCTAGGAGCAAAATCGTCTTTTCAAGTGCCACTTAACAATCAACTAACGATCAAATGGCTGTAGTGGCATATCTGTATAGTTTTTAGCGGCATATCTGGGAGAGGGAAATTTCCAATGGCATATGGGGGTACAGCCAAATTTTGAGTGGCATATATGAAATTCACCCTAGAAAAATATACATCTTAATTACATTTTGAAATTTTATCAGAAAACAGATATACATTTACATTAAGGAATGGAGGGAGTATTAGAGAAGAAGAATAGAAGTATAGATATAGATAAGGAACCGACTATTTATCGCCTACCAGTGGCTGGCGTTGGCCCTTGTGGGTACCGCGTAGAAGGTACACGGCGGTCAGGCCCGACGAGCGACTGTGCATCCTCAGAGACGACGCAGTGGGCAGTGGCGCCACTTTGACCTAATAGGCCGGTTCGATTGAGTAGATCCAATTGAAAGGCTGTGATCTGCTGATCCAAAGTTTCACCTGATAAATGGTAAATGTTCGGTTAGGTCCTGTATTAAAATCAGATTTGTAGTAAGACAGAATCCACTAACTGTGTTCCAATAAAGAGCCACTAGTTGTGCTTGTCAGTTATAAGGATCACCAAATCAATTATTATATGTTGATCCCCGCTTATTTTGCATACTTGTATTTCAATTGGCAGGCTTTTTAACAATGCGAAACCCGAGGACCAGTTCTTCCTTCGCCTACCAGAAACAATGATAAAAATGGAAAAAATTGCCGTCCTGGGGCGCGGAAGTTGGCGGAGGCATGCAAGCCCTTCAGAGTCCTTAAATGACTTGATTCAGGCATCGTACGAGTTAATAGGTGTCTTCATCTCTGGTAGATCTTGCTTCGCTGTCCTCTTCTCAAGTATCCTTGGACAAGTGCAGCTGGCCGCAATCATTGCTTGCATTGTTTTGTCTTCATTGCGTCTGAAAAGGCAAGATTATGTGGATCAACAGAATCAAGGGAACGATGATCATAAGAACATTAGGTGGTCTCTGAACATCTTCTATGCATTAGTGCTCAGCCAATGCATTCTCTATTTCCTGACTGGGATACTGGCAAACCCGTTGAAACGGATATGTGTAGTCTGTATGAAGTATAAGCTAGGAATTTGGGGGTTTCTAGCTCTTTCTCGCTATCTACAGGCATGCGTTTTGAAATGCATTAATGGAGATCTTCGTGAAGCAGTCAACATGGACTTGGTTTCCTTTGCAAAGCAGTTGTTGAACTCTGACCCACTGGACGACCAGCTGTTGGGAATTCGTATTCTTGACCACCTCCTCAGAAGCAGGGAAGACCAAGATGAACGCTACAAGGAAAAGGTGCTCACAAAGATTCGATCTTCTCTTGATACCATCGAGAAAGCAGTATACATGATGGGCTTGGACAGAGAGGTGGAACAAGATACCAGAGGGCACGCTGCGCGCATACTGCTGGAGCTCGCACCTGGCCTTCAAGTCGAGAGCTTTCCTGGTATTTTTCAGGCTATTTCTTCACTGCTTAGCGCACGCAAGACAAAGACCAGCGGAAGCTCCAGCAATTCAACCTGTGCGAGCAAAGAGCTCAAATTGCTTGGTGTGGATATTCTCGACAAACTCCTGACTAATCCAGAAAACTGTGCAGAGGTGAAGAATGCCAAGAACCTGCTCTCCAAGATCATACACATTACAAGCTGCCAGGATGAAAAGCTAGACTCCGATATTGATAAAAAGATAGTCGAAAACTCACTAGAAGTCTTGAGCAAGCTTGTGAGCACAGTTGGTGAGACCGGCGAGGAGCTCAGGTGCCAAGTGTCCAGTAATATGTACACCATAAGGAATATTGGCAAGTTCTTCATAGATCATCCTGAAAGCCAACCAAAGATGCTTGCTCAAGCAGCAGACATCCTTGCATGCCTAGCTTCAAATGACACTGCGAGAAAGGAGATAGAAAGGTCACACCTGATCATCCGGAAACTCATCAGTCTCCTAGCTGAAGAAATTGATGACGTCCAAGTCCAAGAAAGCTCCGTGAGAGTGTCGGCAGCCGAAGCGTTGGTATTGCTCACTGCTCCTACCAGAGAAATTGGTGTGCTCAGTACAGTGAGTGAAAGGAGCATCAAGCCAGTATTGTCAGAAACTAAGCTTGAAGACATGCAGCGAATTGTCTCGCTGCTCTCTGATGAGTCTGCAGAGCACAGAATTATGGTGACGAAATTCCTGCAGAATCTGCGGAGTTACCAGCGAGCAGAATATGGTGATCAGCTGGAGATAATCAACAAAGCTCTACCAAAGGTAACTTCTAAACCAGCACCAATCCTGATTCAAAATTTGGAACGGAAAATTAGCTTCTATCTATTTTGCACCCATATTCGAAAAATAAAAAGGTTGGCTTTGGTTATCTTACACTTCGTTCTGCTGAAGCATATAATTTATCTTCATCTGACATATTATGCTTGAAATGGAGTGCATATACATATATATCACCCTTGCATGATAAATCCGTATTTTATTTTAAACTCACTAGTATACATTTGACTTTTGGGGATGACAAGTATATGAATACTGCCACAGGTATTGGAAGCAATCAAAATTGCATCGGATAAAATAGAAGGGACAGGTTGTGCTGATGAACCTTCTGGTCATGTAAGAAAACAGAGTTCTCCATCTTCCCTGTTTAATAGTAAATTCACAGGGCCTGTCATTCCGATTCTACTAGTTTTCCTTTACTACATATATTTTGTTGGAATAATGTTGTCCTTAGAATCATATGCGCTGTATATGTAGGAAATGGAGGCGCTGATAACTGAACAAGGTAAGCTGCTGGAGAGCTTTATTGGCCTGTGCATGCAAATTTGCATCAGCGGGAATGCAAAGCAGTTCACCGATGCGCTGAGGAGTGCTGAGATTACAGACGATATGTTCGTCCAGATGCTTGCAAAGATACTGGAAGTGTACAAGTCTCCAACTTCCGATGCTCCAGGCATAAGAAGGGCGGTGATTCAACAAATGAACTGGATGATGAATGAGGACCAAGAGTACATTAACATTTTCCTGAAGCATGAAATGGAAAATGCACTGAAAGAAGTAGCAGAGACGGCATTGAAGCTTGAGAACTATTGGTTCTTTCGTTTTGGCGTCAAAGCTTTTGAGCATGAGGAATCCATTTATTCTCTTCTCAGCATTTCGCCACTACTGCAGGCAGGTGGTTCGGGCTTGTAGTTGGATCAGCAAACATCTCTCCCAACTCCCAAATACGTACTCTCTTCCATCTCATGTAAAACATATGCTAATTTGTCGATGAGATTTATACGCCTTTCAAATAATCCTATGCACAACAGAAGCACTATTGAGACATATAAACCAACAGCTACGGAAACTTAATTCAAATTTCTCAGCAATAAACACAACTTAGGCTTATGGCGGCCAGCCAAAAACAACAAACATTTGCTTTGGAAATAACCTAAGGTTAAGGTAGTCCTAGTAGTAAAGTCACGTGTCCCACATTTCTCAAGTGCTGGCATGATCTAACTTGGATTTTGTTGCATGTTCTCTGCAGGGCACAATCGTGAGAACGCACCTACTATAATTGCCTACTTTGCTGCTTAAAGCAAATTTGCTTCGGGTTTCAGGGGAAAATATCCAGTGCTACGGTTCATCCCATGATACGCTGCTACAAGATCTCCTGGTGCGTTGGATCTGCATGGAAGGGGTAAGATCAATTCACTTATCTTTTTTACATACACCCCCTTGGTACATTCGCATCTTGCCCACAATAGATCTCCATACTCTGTCCTCGACAGCAGATTATGTACTCAACCAGACATATGTTCTGTACTGAACTGAGCATCTTGCTAGGTCGCTGCCAACATCCAGTGTATATCAAAAGGGGCAGATTAAGCAAACTTGCACCAGATTATTAGAAGGACATTGCAACTACATGTACAGAATTTGTTTCTGCAACAGATTTATTCACTGTAATGCAAAGAAGAGATCGGACGTGCTAATCGTTTTCCAGAATTTGCTGCTCGGAAAGTATAAGCAGAAGAAAATGTATTGGCATCCATTTTGCAGCGCTCACTATCCTGAAAGCAGGACTTTAGCCAAACAATGGTAATGAGACTATCTGATCACACGGCAAGTACGGAGAATTCATTCATAGCACCAAAAGATCGCTGAAAACAAAAGCACATCAACAAATGAAGGTGGAGCACATGCTGACATCTTTGTCTAGTACTAGTAATTCACAAGAGTACCACACGGTGATCATACAATATATAAATTTACAAGAGTACCATTTTAATTCACAGATTCACATAGCTAAACTAAACAATTTAACTACAGTCCACTCTATGAGTCGTTACTCTCCTCGTACACCATCAAGTGCCGGGCACAAAAGCACACCTGCATGACAAAATCAACAATTAGCACTAGTAGAAAAAGGGCCTTTAGTCCCGGTTCTGGAACCGGGACTAAAGGGTCGGTACTAATGCCTCTCCCTTTAGTCCCGGTTCAATCCAGAACCGGGACTAAAGGGCGCGGCCACGTGGAGCTCCACCTTTAGTTCCGGTTGGTAACACCAACCGGGACTAAAGGAAATTTTATGATTTTTTTTTTGAAATTTTTTTTGAATTTTTTTTTGATTTTTAAATTTCTGAATTATTTTAACCTCTAGTTTGTAATCACCACCCCTCATCACTTCTCAATTTATCCTCTAATCACCCCTCATCATTCTAAATCATCAAACTTCCTGAACGGTCACCCGTCCTCCCACTCCCCCAGCCTGAGCAGCCTGAGCACGCTTAACTTTCGGGTTCTATTCTCCCTCGCTCCAAGTCTGCACTTATTGTTTTCCTGACAATACTAAGATGTCAATCCTATTAACCTTCAGGAATTTTGCTTGAGCATGAAGTGACACATTTCATAGTTTTATTTTGAAACTATTGTTTTAAAAAACAATAATTATTTAGTAACACTAATATTTTTTGAATAATTAGTTTGACCATTGTTTGACCACAGTTTGACCAGATTTGACCAAAATTGAAATAACTGAAATAATTATTTAGTAACACTAATATTCTAGAATAATTAGTTTGACCATTGTTTGACCACAGTTTGCCCACTGTTTGAATTTTTTTCGATTTTTTCACTCTAGATCTTAAAAGCCCCGTAACTTTTTTTCTATAGGTTTTTGAGGATTTTGAAAATGTTTAACGGGGTTGCAAATAAAGTCAAAATTCATATTTGCAAATTTTCCCAACAACTAGACCACATATCACATGGGAAACTTATTTTCTTTTATTTTTTTGACATTTCCATCATTTTCTTTTTATTTAAAACTGAAAAGGCGATCCAGGGAGGGGGGAGGGGGTAGAGTTTGAAAATGGGATCTTTAGTACCGGTTCGTGGCACGAACCGGGACTAAAGGTCTCAACCCCATTAGTCGCGGTTCGTGCCTCAAACCGGGACTAAAGGTCTAATCTTTAGTCCCGGTTTGAGGTGCGAACCGGGACCAATGGTTGTGGGCCAGGAGCGAGGCCCATTGGTCCCGATTCATCCCACCAACCGGGACCAAAAGGTCCAGATGAACCGGGACCAATGACCCACGTGGCCCGGCCGGCTCCCTGGGCTCACGAACCGAGACCAATGCCCCCATTGGTCCCGGTTCTGGACTGAACCGGGACTAATGGGCTAACCCGGCCTGGACCAAAGCCCTGTTTTCTACTATGTAGACCTATAAATTTTTGTGAGACTGTCATTCTTGCTTGTGAACGCACCTCGTAAGATGCTTGTTCCTCATGTCAAAACTTGGGCTACAAATGATCTTGAAAAGCCTGGCTGCAAATGTTGTGGCGCTACAAAAATTTCTATATTCCCCTAAATACAAGCTACTATGTTCCCATAAATATAAAAATTCCAATATTTCCTACTACCAAGAACTAGACAAGTTGATGTGGCTCCAGTAAATGGAATTGAAGGAGACCTACAGAACGAACAGATGTGCACCTGTCCCTGAATTGCAGCACAACCAAGGTTCTTTTTTGTATATTTTTCAGAAGGAAGTCAGTGTGCTCCATCTTGTCCCTAGAGTCCAGATCCAACGCACCAGACTGTTCTGGAGCAGGGGAGCATATGCTGGGCCGTATCACCAGATATGCACCCCGGGTTTCAGTATTCGTGTGTTGAATTCAGTTCCCCAGTTTGTTTAATTTAGCCAACTTATAATAATGCTCTTGGAGACATACCTTACCGTGTGTCAACAAGGACTACTATGCAAATGTAGACGGTTTGTCTATAAATTGTGTTCGTTTTGTATTTGCTCCTCCACTTACGGCACCGTGAGCCGGCTCAATCACGCTCCTACCCGGCCTTGTTGCCTTTGCTCCTCACTGATCTCCAAGTAAATTGCACCAGAAGGTGGGATTTATCGAGCGGGAAATAAAAACAAGAGAAATGTCAACCGCAGGCGCATCTGTTGGAGCCGAGGCCTTGCTCGAGCTCGCCGGAGCTCTCTCTCTGTACTTCTCTCTCAGGCGCACACATAAGAAGAAAGGGCTGGACACGGTGAACTTTCTGGCGCACGTAGGCCCGCCGCAACAACGGCTATCCTCTTTTCTCTCGAGCACGAGCTCGACCCACCAGGAGAGTTACAATGATCAGCTCGAGGCATTATATAGCTGGGCCTGCGCTGGGCACGAGCCGCACGCTCCCTACCCAGCCGTCGCCCCTTTCGGCCCGCTCCGCTCGCGGCCACCACGCGCACGGCTCGCGACGAGCCCGCAGCGATCAGGCCAAAATCACTGTTCTGACCTTGTTAGAAATCTTTAACACAAAATGATCTCTCTTAGAAACTATTCATAATCTGACCCTTTCTGAAACGCCAAACCTCGTGGCGTTACTAACCAAAATAAAAACGTCATACTATTCAGCGTTGCTAGCCGGCCACGTGGCAAGTCAAAACGTCAAACTTTACCGCGGTGGTAGAAACGCCAGACCACTTGGCGTTGCTGTTGCACCTCACAACGCCAAAGTCTGTAGCGTTGCCCAACACCAATCTCTCATGTCATGTGTCAGCCACCAAGGCCCAACATGTAGTACCCATTGTAGACTTTGACCTTCAGGTATGAAAAGCCTGAGTTTCGCAGATACTGTGCCGACCTCTTGCCGTTTCTATACGTGAGAGCAACTCCAACCAGCCAACCCAAAGGGCCCACGGTTTGCGATCGTCATTAATAAAGAAGCGTGGGTTAGTTGTCAGGCTGCCATGTGGGGACGCGGGGGACACCGAAAGGACACGCTGACGCGTCCGCTTTGTATCCGCGCTGACGCAATTTATGCACAAATTTAGGCTGAAAATGGGTCCACGCGGACGCGAAGCAGACGCGTTTCGTAAATGGGTCGGCGCGTTGGGCCATCACTTTTGTCCGCGGTGACCCAAACCGACGGTGGCGGACGAAATGGATCGCCGCGTTGGAGTTGCTCTGGCTACCGCATCACCCGCAGGAACACCGAGAAATAAACGAACCATGATTTTAGTACCTAATTAAATTTTACAATCCGAAAGAGATTAATTTAATATATTTAGCACATGAACTGCAAAATAATAGCAATGCTAACCTCTTTCATGGCCAAACATTATCGGCAAGGCAAGGCAGCAGCCCTCCTACAGCCATATTCTCCTTGATGCCAACGCCACAGCCTTTGGCGTTGTGATGTGAAACAGCAACGCGAGAGGGTCTGGCGTTTCTACCAACGCGGCTCATGTTGGCGTTTGGACTTGCCACGTGGGCAGCTAGCAACGCTGAATAGTACGGCGTTTTTACTTTGGTCAGTACCGCCACGAGATTTGGCATTTTAGAAAGGATCAAATCGTGAAATAATTTTTGAGAGAGGTCATTTTGTGTTAAAGATTTCTGACGAGGTCAGAACAGTGACTTTGGCCCAGCGATCACGCCCACCTCGCAATCCCTCAACCGCTTGAGCCTAATCCTACGCATGCCCGCTAGGTGCACGCACACTCGCACCCACCACGCGCTCGACAAGGACGTACACTACCCATACAACAGTCGGACTATGGCCAGACCATACACAAGTCGGTCCCTAGCTAGACTATGCCCACCGTGGCTTATTCTTGCGGAAACACTAACGCCCACACGTGTAGGCGTTAGTCAACTCGCCCACACGCGGTGATCGTCGTCCAGTGCCTTTTGCACGAATCTTGACACGAAGAGGTTGATTTTGTGTGCCACGTAGGACAAGTCACATGTGTGGCGTGTAAGGGAGTCCGCCCACACGCCGTTTTCCGTCCGAGGTCAGCGGTTGTGAGTCGGGGCGTACGGTGGAACTGCCGTCGCGCCCGCAGGCCACGCCCGTCTTCGGTTGCCGTCTCCCATGTCTCGCCACTTCACTCTCCCCTTGCGGTTACCCCCCTCCCCATTTATTACTCCTCCAACCCACTACTAGGAAAAGGGCTATAGATGATATGGCCACTAATGACGCACCAGACATGTGGTGCGCCATTACTATATACTAATGGCGCATCATGTGTCGGTGCGCCATTAGTAATATATTACTAATGACGCACCTGGTGTGTGGTGATTACTAATGGCGCACCGA
>NC_041381.1:584571360-584574056 GCF_002162155.2 Triticum dicoccoides
CCTGCGTCCGCCTCGCGCCCCCCCGGAGCCAGGCCCGTCGCCGCTGCCCTAACCGCGGCCGTCCACCACCACCCCCTGCCCCCGGAGCCAAGGTGAGCATTTTTTTTGTTTTTTCTACTTTTTTGTTGTTGTTTAGGTTTAATTAGGTTATTGATAGGTTTAGGTTAGTGGTTGGTTTAGGTTAGTGCTAGATTTAGGTTTAGATAATTAGAAGAAGAAGAAAGTTGAAAAAAAGAAGAAGTAGTAGAAGAAGAGGAAAAAGGAAAAAAAGGAAGAAGAATAAGAAGAAAGTTGAAAAACAGAACAAGAAAGGAAGAAGGAGAAGAGGAGGAGGAGGAAGGAGAAGAAAGAAAAAGGAGAACAAGAAAAGAAGAGAGGTGGAGAAGAAGAAGATGGAAAGGAAAAGGAAGAATGCATCATTGTTTAATTGTAGAGGCTGATGATCGAAAAGTTGACCTTTCTTAGGAGTAGCATCTTCAAATAAGTAACCCTTCATGTCTTCAAATAAAATAACAGATCAACATAACTCAGAACGGTAATATAACCAAGAAATCATACAAAACATTAAAACAGTGGAAACTATAGCAAGGTTTTGACATCATTAAACCCACCCACATGATTGAAAAAAAAACATAACTCTGCATACGCAAAGACAGAAGGCATAACAGAGAAAAAAAATCATTATAAAGAAACTAGTTGCTGACATTAAGCTTGCACATTCAATAGGTCACACCTTTACTGCTGAGCCGGATATAGCGTTGGAACTCTGTTTTGGGGTCACTGTCATACTCCATGACATCATTAGGCTGATGGTTCTGAACCTGTAGAAAGCAATATAATTCATACAGACATAAAAAAAAGGCTCAAGCAGCACTCCAGAATTAATTGAACATGGGGAGGAAATTGTCAGGGCCAACCTTGGGTAAATCAGATATTGCATCTTCGAGGACGAGAGCTTTTTTCAAGTGTTTATTTGCTGCTTCCTCATAAGCAACGAGACATCTCTGAGGGCAGAACATCATTTTAGTAGGATGTAACAATCATTAGTCTTCGAGAAGAATGATATTAAATAACATAGTGGCCTGTGATGTATTTTCGTACCGAAAATGCATTTGGCACTAGTCCTCGCTTAACAACATCATGGGTGGGAAGAGGGAACTTCGAAAGTGCATTGGTGTAGTTGATTATCTTCTGCTCAAAATTTATGCTGCTATAATGTTGTATGATAATGTTGTAAGGGTACTAATTGGTCTCTTCTGCTGCTTATCAGAGATGGGGGGAAGCAGCCACCGCCGCTCTGCCTCACCGGAGTACGAGTTGGATGCTTTCGAGTTCTTCAGTATCATACTTGGGACTTCAGTATCAGCCACGAGGCAGGTATATAAAACGAGAGATCTCCCCTTCACCCATCTCATTATGATAACTCTGTTGTTTGCTACATCACTCCTTGTCCCAAATTGCAGAGGCTGCCTGACACTTTTATGAACATGCTAGGTGAAGATCCGCCAGATAATGTGAAGCTCCGACAGGCCGGCAGTGGGGTTCGCAGGCTGTGGGACGTGGAGTTGGTGATCGAGGAGGGCCACATGTACCTGTGCCGTGGCTGGGAGAAGTTCTATAGTGCCTATGACCTGCGGACCAGGTACTTTCTTCTCTTCAGGTATGACGATGACGCCACAATGCTCATCGAAGGTTTTCAACACGACTATGTGTCGCATGCGCTACGCTAACGACGAAGATGCCAGTGCGTTCTGCCTCTTCTTATTCCTCTACATTTGGCTTTGTCTCACATCGATTATTAACGGTCATTATTATATTTGGACATGCAATGGGAGCAGCAGCAGCGACACTGGCTATAGCCAAAGCAGCAGCGATTATGGCTGTAGCAAAAGCAACAGCGATTCTGGCTTTAGCGAAAGCAGCAGCGATTCTGGTAGCAGCAAAGACAACAAGAAGGATGATCCGGACTGGAGTGGGGGAGAAGAGGAGCAGAGTGCGGATGAGGAGCTGCAGGATGATGATGGGCATCAGGCTGAGGATGACGTAGCGCTGGTGGTGGCTGACCAAGGGCAAGAAATGGTGGTGGCTGACCATGGGCAAGAGATGGTGGTGTCTGACCATGGGCAAGAGATAGTGGTGGCTGAGGATGACCTAGCGATGGTCATGCCCGTCCTGCCTGAAGGTGGCCTCGTGATGGTGGTGGTGCCTGACAATGACCACGCACCGGTGGTGGCGCCGACGATCCCACAGCTGGGCGACATGACCACGCCAATTGTGGTAGAAGACTACATCCCACAGCTGCCTCCACCGCCTCGCCGCTCTTGGCGCATCATGCTGAGGAAGGAGAAGGAGAAGAACAATGAGAACTGAACTATGTCAGGTATGTCAGATCTCCAAAATAATATATATATATATATATATATATATATATATATATATACTTAGTTACCTATGTTATCTCTAATATGCTTAGTTTCCTATAGGTTAGCTCCAAAATTACTTATGTTAGCACAAAATGATCAAGTTTACATAATAAGCTTATAGTCTTCTTCTTCTTCTTCTTATTCTTCTTCTTTTCCAAAATGACATAGGTTAGCTTCATTTTACCTAAGTTGGCTCTAATATGTTAACTTAGAGCTTATATGCTTAGTTTCCTATAGGTTAGCTCCAAAATAACTTATGTTAGCACAAAATGA
>NC_041381.1:584574484-584648429 GCF_002162155.2 Triticum dicoccoides
GGAAGCTTGCATGGATGGAGTGCTTCTTTTCCATTTGTGTTTTTTTTTGTATCAATGTGAAACTTTTGTGAATTGATGGATAACGGTGTTGGATGAACAATGTGAAACTTTTGTAATATGTAACGATGGAACTATGTGTTGGCTATGTATGTATATATGATGAAACTTGCGTGTTGGATATGATTGTTATATGGATGCTTGTTGTATATATATGTGTTGGATATCTCATATGTGAAATAGTGACCCGAGATTAAGAAAAAACAAAAAAAAATTAAAAAAATTGTTACTAATGGCGCACTTTCATGTGGTGCGCCATTAGTATACCAGATACTAATGGCGCACCTGTGGGATACTAATGGCGCACATGTGGTGCGCCATTAGTATACCAGATACTAATGGCGCACCTGTGGTGCACCATTACTAAAATATACTAGTGGTGTGGTACTAATGGCGCACCTGTACTGCGCCATTAGTAGCCAAAACTGGTGCGCCATTAGTAGGCCTTTTCCTAGTAGTGACCCACCCATTCACATGAGTTGCATTAGGAGAAACCAAGAGGAGAAGGCGACGACGGCGGCGGAAGAGTCGACCGCATTTGCTACCGTTGGTGGGGCTCGCCGGACCGGAGCGTCGCCGCCAGAGAGCCGCAGGTTGAAGGTAAGGCTCCCTCCCACGCTCACATTTCCTGCCTGCGATTTTGCGCCCCCTCCCTTTATGGTCAATTTCTATTTGAGTTTCTCGAGATTCCGGCCGATTCGCGGTACTCTGACGTCCCCGTCGGCGGTGGAGTCGCGTGCTTGCCATTTAGGGTGGCATTGCGCAGTTTCGTCGCCGCCGCCGCGGTGGCAATCATTGCCGGTGTGGGCCAAATCCTTCCCCATTCCCGTCCGCAACCAAATATGTTTTTTGCCTTGCGATTGAGCGAACTATTTTTCTAGATGTTAGTTTTGATTTGCCTCGAAATGCTATGGCCATCAGTGTAGGGAGTTTTTTGTTTGTTAAATTTCAAGGTATGATAGTTACGAATGAACCCTAGATCTAGGTAGGTGCATTTCAAAGTGTAGGATAATGGCAGCTATGGCATTTTCAAAAACTATCATCACTGATAGCAACTAATTTCCTGATCAACCGTGTCAATTGCCATCAATATGCTTTCCATGTGGTAACTAATTTTTGTGAACATACTATGTTGTTGCCATGCCACTATCATCACTGATGGCAACTAATTTCCTGCTGAACCGTGTCAATTGTCACGAATATGCTTTCCATGTGGCAACTAATTTTGTGAACAGACTATGTCTGTTGCCATGCCACTATCATCACCGATGGTGACTAATTTCCTGAACAATCGTGTCAGTTTTGACACAAATATGCTTTCCATGTGGCAACTAATTTTGTGAATACACTATGTCTGTTGCCATGCCATATCCAGGACAATGGCACATTCATTGTACAATAGACTCAGTTTGCATTTTGCCATGCTGGCTTGTGATGCCTGAACATTTTTTTTACTGCATTACATGGCAACTTATTTTTTATGTGAGGCCAGGGTGTGAGTTACCACATTACATGTTGTGTAGTGGAAGTTGTCTGCCTTTTTTTCAAGTGCCTTGTGTTTGACACGGCAACTTTGAACCTAATACAGTTGCTCCTTGTGAATACATGGCAACTCATTTTTATGTGAGGCCAGGGTGTGAGTTGCCACATTACATGTTGTGCAGTGGAAGTTGTCCGCCATTTTTTGGAGTTACTTGTGTTTAACATGGCAACTTGAACATTTTTAAAGTGCCTTACTATCTACACAATATTTATGAAGCCAATGTGTTTAGTTGCCACATTTCATGTTGTACAGTCCTAGGGGTGTGTGTGTTCCTATGTTCTGCCTCATTTGCCACCCTCAAATGAGCTAATATGGCAAGAAGATTCTGCTAGCTGGCAACTGCTTCCTTTAGAAGCACATACACGTCCAGTTGCCATGTTTCTGTAATTGCTTTTTTCCATTTTGATTATTTTTCTGCATTTTTGTGCATGTTCATCACATGGCAATTATTGCCCTCTTCAAAATGTTTAAACCTTGGGCCAACCATTTGAGTTTTTCATTTTTTTGTTCATTGAAGATATTGAGTGAAGTTACTTTATGCATTTCTTTCTGTACCCGTCGGCTGTGATTTCGTTTCACCCTAACGTGTGTTTTGTTCTCATCGTAGCACAATGGTTTGTGGTGACCATCAAGATGATGATGATGACTTCATGGATGCACCGCAACAAAATCGCGCGGCTGGTCGGGCAAAAGATGGCGAAGAGGTCACTTTCCACCCCCATATGTTTAATTGTCACATTGAGTTTTCAATCTTCAGTTAGAACTAATTTTTTTCATGACATTGAACATGGCAACAAATGATCCTTTTTCTGTTATGTAGAAGAAGAAACATCATCGCAATAGGGCTTTGCAAGAACGCCTGACCATTTTGAACGATGGATTTACTAATGAGCACAAGGGAGCTGCCGGTGAGACGGGGATGCAGGCTCTGATGGATGTTTGCTGCAAGAACCTAGTGAACCCTGTATGCGACTGGCTGGGTGAGATTTATGATCCTGCCTCCAGAGAATTCGTGATTCCAGGACGGGGAAGACTGTCTTTGGACGAGGAATCTGTGTTCTGGACTTTGAGTGTGCCCCGTGGAGAAATCAAAGTCCCGTATGAGGTGAATAATAAGATTGAGGAAGCCTTGTTCGCCCGTTTGTTTCCTGGGATGTCAACCATGATGAATACGACTGTGCTGGCAACTTCGTCGGAGGGCATGAAAACCCATGGCAAGGTATTTAAGATGGAGCTGCTCATGTACTTGATCTCAGTTGTCTTTGTGCCTACCACATCTCTTCTCCCAAGCAATAAGTGCTTCCCCATACTGATGAATGCTCTCTCTCTACTTCTTTTTTCCTTTCAATTTTTTTGATTTTGATGTCATCTGGAAGCTAGTCACTGCAAGTTTTATGATGCTTTCATTTGAATGCTGATATGCCAACTTTTTATCCTGAAATTTGTGTTGTGCAGGCGAAGCTGAATGATGTGAAGAAAATGAATTGGTGTAAATTCATCGCTGACTTCCTCCATGATGCATTCTCAAACAAGATGTACCAGAAGGGTTGTCGTTTGCACCTAATGGTATTTCCCCCCCACTCTTTTGCAAATACTCTTATCAGGGTTCAATGATTTTCCGTTCCTAAATCAACATCACAGTTGTTGATAAGTGTGAACCGTACACGATCGTGCAGGGCAACCGTACAAGATCGTGCATTGCAACCCTTTTTGTTTCATTTTTTAATGTGAAATCCTTTTACATGTTAAGTGACTTTTGTCTGATCCATGGCAACTGTAGTTGCTGCCTACAAGGCAATAGCATTTTTCAACAACACAAAAAATTGTTCATTTCATACATTCAATTTTTGTTTATGCAATCTGCATGGCAACTAGGATGCTGATCTGGTGGCAGCTACCAGCATAACAAGATGGCAACTGTCAACAAAGCATGATGGCAACTAACATAGATAGATGGAAAATCGTTTTCTTCATTCTCTTCAACTTGATGACTCAAGGAAACTACATAAGCTTCTTTTTCACCATAGCATGATTGCAACTGACATAGCTTCCTTTTTTATTGTGTATACCAACATTTTTCAACACCACAAAAAAAGTGTTCATTTCATACATTCGTTCTCTCTTATTCAATCTGCATGGCAACTATGATGTTGAGCTGGTTGCAGCTACCAGCATAACAAGATGGAAACTGCCAACACAGCATGATGACAACTAACATAGATAGATGGCAAATCCTTTCTCTTCATTCTCTTCAACTTGATGACTGAAGAAAACTACATAAGCTTTTTTTCACCATAGCATGATTGCAATTGACATAGCTTCCTTTTTTATTGTGTATACCAGCATTTTTCAACACCACAAAAAAAGTGTTCATTTCATACATTCGTTCTCTCTTATTCAATCTGCATGGCAACTATGATGTTGAGCTGGTGGCAGCTACCAGCATAACAAGATGGAAACTGCCAACACAACATGATGACAACTAACATAGATAGATGGCAAATCCTTTCTCTTCATTCTCTTCAACTTGATGATTGAAGAAAACTACATAAGCTTTTTTTCACCATAGCATGATTGAAACTGACATAGCTTCCTTTTTTTATTGTGTATACCAACTCATGTACGTCGATTCTCTTGATCTGTCCACCGCTGACTTTACTGGGATAGGAGGCCCGCCGTCTGCACATAAGTTTGCTGTCTCTGCGTGGACGGGCGCTGCTGTCAAGGCTGTGCTTGCCGCAGACAGGATAACCGATACGAAATATGGGAAACTGCAGGTTAGTTCTGCCTTTTTCTTGCACGGCATTCTTCAATTTCGGATGTTGCATAACATGTGAAAAACTCCTCGTATGGCAATCATTTCTGGCTAACAAGAGATAAATACCTTGGCAGCCATGGTTGTCTGCACATGGCAACCATGTCTGACCCCATATGGCAACTCTTCCATCTGTGTCGAAACTCCTTTTCTATTTCCTTTTTCTTTGCAATACATGAATTGTTAGTCACTGCACCTTATTTCTCTCTCACATCTTAGTTGTTTTTTGTTGTTTTCCAGCTGATGGCCAAGCATGCTATAGACTATAGTGTGTTTGGTGGTCCACAAAACTTTGGCAGGTGGATGGATGTGCATTCAGCTCCATCTTGTCCTACTGAGGTAATCAAGGATGTTTATTTCATTTTTTGAAATTGTTTTTCTCTTTGCATTTTTTATATATATCTTATGGTTGTTTGGGTTTTTTTGTTCTTACGCACGTGACTCTAGTATCTTTGGTTTTTGCTACTTTTTTGTTTTTGTGCTCATGCGAGGTCACCTGTTGAGAATCTAGTTGGGCAGTTTACCTCCGGCATGACCAGCTTGCTCGGGAAGTTGGTTGAGGGTTGGACGACACTTAATGGCTCTGACAGCGACGCGGTTGCGAGGCAGTTCACATCATTCGTTGGAGAACGGACACATCGACCAACCGATTGCCGTGGCCGGTACGACTGCAACAGCTCACAGGAGCTCCCCGACACGCAAGATGATCTAGATGGAGACGCTGGTCTCGATGATAACCCACAAGTATAGGGGATCGCAACAGTTTTCGAGGGTAGAGTATTCAACCCAAATTTATTGATTCGACACAAGGGGAGCCAAAGGATATTCTCAAGTATTAGCAGTTGAGTTGTCAATTCAACCACACCCGGATAACTTAGTATCTGCAGCAAAGTATTTAGTAGCAAAGTAGTATGGAAGTAATGGTAATAGTAGCAGTTTTGTAGTAATTGTAATAGTGGCAACGACAAAGTAACTAAGCAAAGAACAATATGTGAAAAGCTCGTAGGCATTGGATCAGTGATGGATAATTATGTCGGATGCGATTCCTCATGTAATAGTTATAACATAGGGTGACACAAAACTAGCTCCAGTTCATCAATGTAATGTAGGCATGTATTCCGAATATAGTCATACGTGCTTATGGAAAAGAACTTGCATGACTTCTTTTATCCTACCCTCCCGTGACAGCGGGGTCCTAATGGAAACTAAGGGATATTAAGGCCTCCTTTTAACAGAGAACCGGACCAAAGCATTAACACTTAGTGAATACATGAACTCCTCAAACTATGGTCACCACCGGTAAGTATCCCGATTATTGTCACTTCGGGGTTAACGGATCATAACACATAATAGGTGACTATAGACTTGCAAGATAGGATCAAGAACTCACATGTATTCATGAAATAATAATAGGTTCAGATCTAAAATCATGGCACTCGAGCCCTAGTGACAAGCATTAAGCATAGCAAAGTCATAGCAACATCAATCTCAGAACATAGTGGATACTAGGGATCAAACCCTAACAAAACTAACTTAATTACATGGTAAATCTCATCCAACCCATCACCATGTAGCAAGCCTACGATGGAATTACTCACGCACGGTGGTGAGTATCATGAAATTGGTGATGGAGGATGGTTGATGATGACGACGGTGACGGATTCCCCTCTCCGGAGCCCCGAACGGACTCCAGATCAGCCCTCCCGAGAGGTTTTAGGGCTTGGCGGTGGCTCCGTATTGTAAAACGCGATGAACCCTTCTTCACAGATTTTTTTCTCTGCGAAAGCAAATATATGGAGTTGGAGTTGAGGTCGGTGGACGTCCAGGGGGCCCATGAGGTAGGGGGCGCGCCATAGGGGAGGGGGCGCGCTCCCCACCCTCGTGACCAGGGTGTGGGCCCCCTGACGGTAATGCTTTCGCCAGTATTTTTTATTAATTCTGAAAAGTTGCTCCGTGGATTTGCAGGTCATTCCAAGAACTTTTATTTCTGCACAAAAATAACACCATGGCAGTTCTGCTGAAAACAACGTCAGTCCGGATTAGTTCCATTCAAATCATGCATGTTAGAGTCCAAAACAAGGGGAAAAGTGTTTGGAAAAGTAGATACGACAGAGACGTATCAACTCCCCCAAGCTTAAACATTTGCTTGTCCTCAAGCAATTCAGTTGATAAATTGAAAGTGATAAAGAAAAACTTTTACAAACTCTGTTTGCTCTTGTTGTTGTAAATATGTAAAGCTAGCATTCAAGTTTTCAGCAAAGATTATAACTAACCACATTCACAATAACACTTAGGTCTCATGTTTACTCATATCAATGGCATAATCAACTAGCGAGCAGTAATAATAAAACTCGGATGACAACACTTTCTCAAAACAATCATAATATGATATAACAAGATGGTATCTCGCTAGCCCTTTCTGAGACCGCAAAATATAAATGTAGAGCACCTTTAAAGATCAAGGACTGACTAAACATTGTAATTCATGGTAAAAGAGATCCAGTCATAGTCATACCCAATATAAACTAATAGTAATGCATGCAAATGACAGCGGTGCTCTTCAGCGGGTTCTTTTTAATAAGGGGGTGATGACTCAACATAAAAGTAAATATATAGGCCCTTCGCAGAGGGAAGCAGGGATTTGTAGAGGTGCCAGAGCTTGATTTTTAAAACAGAGATAATAACATTTTGAGCGGTATACTTTCATTGTCAACATAACAACTATGAGATCTCGATATCTTCCATGCTACACACATTATAGGCGGTTCCCAAACAGAATGGTAAAGTTTTATACTCCCCCTCCACCAACAAGCATCAATCCATGGCTTGCCCGAAACAATGGGTGCCTCCAACTAACAACAATCCTAGGGGAGTTTTGTTTAATTATTTTGATTTGATTTGAGCATGGGATTGGGCATCCCAGTGACCAGCCATTTTCTCGTGAATGAGGAGCGGAGTCCACTCCTCTTGAGAATAACCCGCCTAGCATGGAAGATACAGACAACCCTAGTTGATACATGAGCTATTCGAGCATACAAAACATAATTTCATTTGAAGGTTTGGAGGTTGGCACATACAAATTTACTTGGAACGGCAGGTAGATAACGCATATAGGAAGGTATGGTGGACTCATATGGAATAACTTTGGGGTTTATGGAAGTGGATGCATGCTACGTCTTGAGCTTGCATTGGTTTTCCTTGAAGAGGAAAGGGTGATGCAGCAATAGTAGCGTAAGTATTTCCCTCAGTTTTTGAGAACCAAGGTATCAATCTAGTAGGAGGCTCCTCACAAGTCCCACACACTTACACAAACAAACAAAGAACTCGCAACCAATGCGATAAAGGGGTTGTCAATCCCTTCACGGCCACTTGCAAAAGTGAGATCTGATAGAGATAATATGAAAAGATAATATATTTTTGGTATTTTATGATATAGATTGGAAAAGTAAAGATGCAAATAAAAGTAGATTGAAAGCTTATATGATAAAAGATAGACCCGGGGGGGCATAGGTTTCACTAGAGGCTTCTCTCAAGATAGCATAAGTATTATGGTGGGTGAACAAATTACTGTCGAGCAATTGATAGAAAAGCGAATAATTATGAGATTGTCTAGGAATGATCATGTATATAGGCATCACGTCCGTGACAAGTAGACCGACTCCTGCCTGCATCTACTACTATTACTCCACACATCGACCGCTATCCAGCATGCATCTAGAGTATTAAGTTCATAAGAATAGAGTAACACTTTAAGAAAGATGACATGATGTAGAGGGATAAACTCATGCAATATGATATAAACCCCATCTTTTTATCCTCGATGGCAACAATACAATACGTGCCTTGCTGCCCCTGCTGTCACTGGGAAAGGACACCGCAAGATTGAACCCAAAGCTAAGCACTTCTCCCATGGCAAGAAAGATCAATCTAGTAGGCCAAACCAAACCGATAATTCGAAGAGACTTGCAAAGATAACTCAATCATACATAAAATAATTCAGAATAGGTTCAAATATCTCTCATAGGTAAACTTGATCATAAACCCACAATTCATCGGATCTCGACAAACACACCGTAAAAAGAGTTACATCGAATAGATCTCCAAGAAGAGGAAGGAGAACATGGTATTGAGATCCAAAAAGAGAGAAGAAGCCATCTAGCTAATAACTATGGACCCGAAGGTCTATGGTAAACTACTCACAACTCACTGGAAGGGCTATGGTGTTGATGTAGAAGCCCTCCGTGGTCGATCCCCCCTCCGGCGGAGCGCCGGTGACGGCTCCAAGATGGGATCTCGCGGATACAGAAAGTTGCGGTGGCGGAAATATTTCTTTGGTGGCTCCCCTAATGGTTTCGGGGTACATGGGTATATAAAGGAGGAAGAAGTACATCGGTGGATGCCCGAGGGGCCCACGAGATAGGGGCGCGCCCTATAGGGGGGGGGGGCGCCCTCCACCCTCGTGGCCGCCTCG
Source organism: Triticum dicoccoides (assembly GCF_002162155.2). Classification (NCBI taxonomy): domain Eukaryota; kingdom Viridiplantae; phylum Streptophyta; class Magnoliopsida; order Poales; family Poaceae; genus Triticum; species Triticum dicoccoides. The sequence continues at coordinate 584,583,371 of NC_041381.1, forward strand.
GGAGCTTCTTGACTTGCACTCCAAGTCCTCTGGATCACGTTCGTTCCAAAAATCACGCTCTCGAAGGTTTCATTCCTTTCAGACTCCGTTTGATATTCCTTTTTTTAGATATACTGAAATAGGCAAAAAAACAGCAATACGGGCTGGGCCTCCAGTTAGTAGGTTAGTCCCAAAAATGATATAAAAGTGTAAAGTAAAGCCCATAAACATCCAAAACAGGTAATATAATAGCATGGAACAATCAAAAATTATAGATACGTTGGAGACGTATCAAGCATCCCCAAGCTTAATTCCTGCTCGTCCTCGAGTAGGTAAATGATAAAAACAGAATTTTTGATGTGGAATGCTACCTAGCATAATTCTCAATGTATTTCTCTTTATTGTGGCATGATTTGTTCAGATCCAAATGATTCAAGATAAAAACTTATAAAACATAAAAATAATAATATTTTGAAGCATACTAACAAATAATCATGTCCTATCAAAATAGCATAGCCAAAGAAAGCTTATCCCTACAAAATCATATAGTTAGGCCATGCTTCATCTTTATTACACAAAATACTCCCATCATGCACAACCCCGGTTTCAGCCAAGCAATTGGTTCATACTTTTTAACACGCTTCAGCTTTTTCAACTCTTACACAATACATGAGCACAAGCCATGGACATAGCACTTTATGTGGCATATGGTGGTGGTTGTGAGGACAAAAAGGGAGAAGATAGTCTCACATCAACTAGGCGTATCAACGGGCTATGGAGATGCCCATTAATAGATATCAATGTGAGTGAGTAGGGATTGCCATGCAACAGATGCACTAGAGCTATAAATATATGAAAGCTGAACAAAAGAAACTAAGTGGGTGTGCATCCAACTTGCTTGCTCACGAAGACCTAGGGCGTTTTGAGGAAGCCCATCATCAGAATATACAAGCCAAGTTCTATAATGAAAAATTCCCACTAGTATATGAAAGTGACAACATAAGAGACTCTCTATCATGAAGACCATGGTGCTACTTTGAAGCACAAGTGTGGAAAAAGGATAGTAACATTGCCCCTTCTCTCTTTTTCTCTCATCATTTTTTAATTTTCTCTTTTTTTATTTTTTATTTTTTTTCTTTATTTTTTTCTTTTTGGTGGGCTTCTTTGGCCTCTTTTTTTTATGGGCTTCTTTGACCTCTTTTATTTTTATAAAGTCTGAAGTCTCATCCCGACTTGTGGGGGAATCATAGTCTTCATCATCCTTTCCTCACTTGGGACAATGCTCTAATAATGAAGATCATCACACTTTTATTGATTTACAACTCAAGAATTACAACTCAATACTTAGAACAAAATATGACTCTATGTGAATGCCTTCGGCAGTGTACCGGGATATGCAATGAATCAAGAGTGTCATGTATGAAAAATTATGAAGGTGGCCTTGCCACAAATACTATGTCAACTACATGACCATGCAAAGAGCAATATGACAATCATGGAGCGTGTCATAATAACAGAACGGTGGAAAGTTGCATGGCAATATATCTCGGAATGGCTATGGAAATACCATAATAGGTGGGTATGGTGGCTGTTTTGAGGAAGGTAAATAATGCGTTTATAATACCGGCGAAAGTTGCACGGCATAATAGAGGCTAGCAAAGTGGAAGGGTAAGTGTGTGTATGTCCACGGACTCACATTAGTCATAAAGAACCCATATACTTATTGCAAAAGTCTACTTGCCCTCCAAGCAAAGTACTACTATGCATTCTCCTAGGGGAAGGGTTGGTAGGAGTTAACCATCATGCGATCCCGACCTCCACTCATAAGGAAAGCAATTAAAAGAGCATCCCATGCAACAAATTTATCACATAACTTTTACCATACGTGCATGCTACAGGACTTGCCAACTTCAACACAAGTATTTCTCAATTTCATAATTACCCAATTAGCATGACTCTAATATTACTACCTTCATATCTCAAAACAATTATCTAGCATCAAATTGATCATAGCTTTTAATGCACTTTCTATGACAGTTTTTATTATACCTAACTTGGATGCTCATCATTCTAGGACCAAATTTATAACCATAGCAAATGCCATGCTATTCTAAAAGACTCTCAAAATAATATAAGTGAAGCATGGGAGATCAACAATTTCTTCACAGTAAAGCCACCGCCGTGCTCTAGAAAATACAAGTGAAGCACATAAAGCAAAATTATCTAGCTCAAAAGATATAAGTGAAGCACGTAGAGTATTCTAATAAATTCCAATCAAGTGGGATTCTCCCAAAAGGTGTGTTACAGCAAGGATGATTGTGGTAAGCTAACAAGCAAAGACTAATATCATACAAGACGCTCCAAGCAAAACACATATCATGTGGCGAATAAAAATATAGCTCCAAGTAAAGTTACCAATGAACGAAGACGAAAGAGGGGATGCCTTCCGGGGGCATCCCCAAGCTTAGGCTTTCGGCTATTCTTGAATATCTTGGGGTGCCATGGGCATCCCCAAGCTTAGAATTTTGCCACTCCTTATTCCATAGTCCATCAAATATTTACCCAAAACTTGAAAACTTAACAACACAAAACTCAACAGGAAATCTCATAAGCTCCGTTAGTGAAAGAAAGAAAAACCACAACATAAGGTACTGTAATGAACACATTATTTATTTATATTGGTGTTAAACCTACTGTATTCCAAGTTCTCTATGGCTCATACACTTACATACTAGCCATAGATGCATCAAAATAAGCAAACAACACATGAAAGGCAGAATCTGTCGAAAACAGAACAGTCTGTAGTAATATGTAACTTTCGGTTACTTATGGAACTTAAAAAATCCTAACAAAATAGGACGTCCTAGGAAATTTGTCTATTGATCTACAGCAAAAAGAATCAAAGCAAAATCACGTTTCTGTGATTTATTGAATTTTTCTCGTGACCGCAAAGTTTCTGTTTTTCAGCAGAATCAAATTAACTCATATCATAGGTTATCCTATAGGTTCTACTTGGCACAAACACTAAATAAAACAAGAAAACACATCTAAACAGAAATTAGATGCAAAATTTATTACTAAACAGGAACAGAAACAAATAACACAAATAAAATTGGGTTGCCTCCCAACTAGCGCTATTGTTTAACGCCCCAAGCTAGGCATAAAAGCAAGGATAGATCTAACTAGTGCCATCTTTGGCACTTGATTCATAAGTAGCTCGCATGATAGATTCATAAGGTAATTTGATTTTATTTCTTGGAAAGTTCTCCATGCCTTTCCTTAATGGAAATTGGAATCTAATATTCCCTTCCTTCATATCAATAATCGCACCAATCGTTCTAAGGAAAGGTCTACCAAGAATAATAGGACAAGAAAGATTGCAATTTATATCAAGAACGATAAAATCTACGGGCACCAAATTTCTATTTGCAACAATGAAAACATCATTGATCCTTCCCATTGGCTTTTTAATGGTGGAATCCGCAAGGTGCAAATTTAAAGAGCAATCATCAAGATCATGGAAGCCTAGAATATCACATAAAGTTTTCGGAATCGTGGAAACACTAGCACCCAAATCACATAAAGCAAAACACTCATAATCTTTAATTTGAATCTTTATAGTAGGTTCCCAATCATTATTAAGTTTTCTAGGTATATAAACTTCCAAATTAAGTTTTTCATCAACAGATTGCATCAAGGCATCAACAATATGTTTGGTAAAGGCTTTATTTTGACTATAAGCATGAGGAGAATTCACAACAGATTGCAACAAGGAAATACAACTTTCTAAAGAAAAGTTATCATAATTAAATTCCTTGAAATTCAATATAGTGGGTTCAATGCTATTTAAAGTCTTGACCTCTCCAATCCCACTTTTACCAAATTTAGCATCAAGATCTAAAAACTCCGAATTATTGGGACGCCTTTTAACTAAAGTTGACTCATCTCCAGTCCCATCATTATTAAGATTCATATTGCAAAATAAAGATTTAATAGGGGACACATCAATAACTTTAAGATCTTCATCATTATTTTCATGAAAACTAGAAGAACACGCTTTAACAAAGCAATCTTTCTTAGCACGCAATCTAGCGGTTCTTTCTTTGCACTCGTCAATGGAACTTCTCATAGCTTTGAGAGACTCATTGATATCATGCTTAGGAGGAGTAGATCTAAGTTTCAAAGAATCAACTTCAAGGGAAAGTCTATCAACGTTCCTAGCCAAATCATCTACTTTAAGTAATTTTTTCTTCAAGCAGGGCATTAAAATTCTTTTGAGAAATCATAAATTCTTTCACACTATTTTCAAAATCAGAGGGCATCTTATTAAAATTACGATAATAATTATTGTAGGAATTTCCATAATTATTAGAGGAATTACTAGGGAACGGTCTAGAATTAAAGTTTCCTCTGTAAGCATTGTTACCAAAATTATTCCTACCAACAAAATTCACATCCATAGATTCATTATTATTCTCAATCAAAGTAGACAAAGGCATATCATTGGGATCAATAGGAGCACTGTTAGTAGCAAACAATTTCATAAGCTCATCCATCTTTCCACTCAAAACATTAATTTCTTCTATAGCATGCACTTTTTTACTAGTAGATCGTTCGGTGTGCCATTGAGAATAATTAGCCATGATATTATCAAGGAGTTTTGTAGCTTCCCCTAAGGTGATTTCCATAAACATGCCCCCTGCGGACGAATCTAAAAGATTTCTAGAAGAAAAATTCAATCCGGCATAAATTTTTTGTATGATCATCCATAAATTCAAACCATGAGTAGGGCAATTGCGAATCATCAATTTCATTCTTTCCCAAGATTGGGCAACATGCTCATGATCAAGTTGTTTAAAATTCATAATATCGTTCCTAAGAGTGATGATCTTAGCGGGAGGAAAATACTTAGAGATAAAAGCATCTTTGCACTTGTTCCAAGAATCAATACTATTTTTGGGCAAAGACGAAAACCAAACTTTAGCACGATCTCTAAGTGAAAACGGAAATAACTTCAATTTAACAATATCATTATCCGTATCTTTTTTCTTTTGCATCTCACACAAATCAACAAAGTTGTTTAGATGGGTAGCGACATCTTCACTAGGAAGGCCGGAGAATTGATCTTTCATAACAAGATTCAGCAAAGCGACATTGATTTCACAAGACTCAACATCATTAAGAGGAGTAATCGGAGTACCAAGGAAATCATTATTATTGGTATTTCTTGCGCCATGGCGACAAGTAATCCAACACACAAGCAAACAGAAAAAGGCAAGCGAAAGAGAGAGAGAAGAAGAGGGCAAGCGGAAAAGATAGGAGATAGGGAAAGAGAGGCGAAGAAAATGGCAAGTGTGAAGTGGGGGAGAGGAAAACGAGAGGCAAATGGAAAATAATGTAAATGCGAGGGAGATGAGTTTGTGATGGGTACTTGGTATGTCTTGACTTGAGCGAAGACCTCCCCGGCAACGGCGCTAGAAATCCTTCTTGCTACGTCTTGAGCTTGCGTTGGTTTTCCTTGAAGAGGAAATGGTAATGCAACAATAGTAGAGTAAGTATTTTCCTCAGTTTTTGAGAACCAAGGTATCAATCCAGTAGGAGGCTCCTCACAAGTCCCACGCACCTACACAAACAAACAAAGAACTCGCAACCAACGCGATAAAGGGGTTGTCAATCCCTTCACGGCCACTTGCGAAAGTGAGATCTGATAGAGATAATATGATAAAATAAATATATTTTTGGTATTTTATGATATAGATTGGAAAAGTAAAGATGCAAATAAAAGTACATTGAAAGCTTATATGATAAAAGATAGACCCGGGGGCCATAGGTTTCACTAGAGGCTTCTCTCAAGATAGCATAAGTATTACGGTGGGTGAACAATTTACTGTCGAGCAATTGATAGAAAAGCGAATAATTATGAGATTATCTAGGCATGATCATGTATATAGGCATCACGTCTGTGACAAGTAGACCGACTCCTGCCTGCATCTACTACTATTACTCCACACATCGACCGCTATCCAGCATGCATCTAGAGTATTAAGTTCATAAGAACAGAGTAACACTTTAAGAAAGATGACATGATGTAGAGGGATAAACTCATGCAATATGATATAAACCCCATCTTTTTATCCTCGATGGAAACAATACAATACGTGCCTTGCTGCCCCTGCTGTCACTGGAAAAGGACACCATAAGATTGAACCCAAAGCTAAGCACTTCTCCCATGGCAAGAAAGATCAATCTAGTAGGCCAAACCAAACCGATAATTCGAAGAGACTTGCAAAGATAACTCAATCATACATAAAAGAATTCAGAATAGATTCACATATCTCTCATCAATAAACTTGATCATAAACCCACAATTCATCGGATCTCGACAAACACACCACAAAAAGAGTTACATCGAATAGATCTCCAAGAAGAGGAAGGAGAACATGGTATTGAGATCCAAAAAGAGAGAAGAAGCCATCTAGCTAATAACTATGGGCCCGAAGGTCTATGGTAAACTACTCACAACTCATCGGAAGGGCTATGATGTTGATGTAGAAGCCCTCCGTGGTCGATCCTCCCTCTGGCGGAGCGCCGGCGACGGCTCCAAGATGGGATCTCGCGGATACAGAAAGTTACGGTGGCAGAAATATTTCTTCGGTGGCTCCCCTGATGGTTTGGGGTTACATGTGTATATATAGGAGGAATAAGTACGTCGGTGGATGCCCGAGGGGCCCACGAGACAGGGGGCGCGCCCTATAGGGGGCGGGGGCACCCTCCACCCTCGTGGCCGCCTCGGGAGCTTCTTGACTTGCACTCCAAATCCTCTGGATCACGTTCGTTCCAAAAATCACGCTCTCGAAGGTTTGATTATGTTTGGACTCCGTTTGATATTCCTTTTCTTCGATATACTGAAATAGGCAAAAAAATAGCAATACGGGCTGGGCCTCCGGTTAGTAGGTTAGTCCCAAAAATGATATAAAAGTGTAAAGTAAAGCACATAAACATCCAAAACAGGTAATATAATAGCATGGAAAAATCAAAAATTATAGATACATTGGAGACGTATCAATACACAAGCAGTATTCCCGCTTAGTACAAGTGAAGGCTAGAAAAAGACTAGGAAGCGACCAACTGAGAGAGCGACAACAATCATGAACACGCATTAAAATTAATAGATACTAAGTGCAAGCATGAGTTGGATATAATCCACCATGAACATAAATATCGTGAAGGCTATGTTGATTTTGTTTCAACTACATGCGTGAACATGTGCCAAGTCAAGTCACTCAATTCATTCAAAGGAGGATACCACCCTATTATACCACATCGCAACCATTTTAATAGCATGTTGGCATGCAAGGTAAACCATTATAACTCATAGCTAATTAAGCATGGCATAAGCAACTATAATATCTAATTATCATTGCAAATATTTTTATTCATAATAGGCTGAATTAGGAACGGTTAGCTAATCATATTTACAAAAACAAGAGAGGTCAAGTTCATACCAGCTCCTCTTACCCCAATCATTTCATCATATATCATCATCATTGCCTTTCACTTGCACGGCCGAACGATGTGGATAATAATAATAGTGCACGTGCATTGGACTAAACTGGAATATGCAAGCATTCATTTCAAGAGAGAAGACAAAGTAATATGGGCTCTTGTTTAAAGTAAATCAATTATGCATATGAGAGCCACTTAGACATTTTCATTATAGTCTTCTCCTCCCGACCCCCAAAGGAAAGAAAAGAAATAAAACTATTTACACGGGAAAGCTCCCAACAAGCAAAAGAAGAACAAGAAATCTTTTTGAGTTTTTCTTTTAGTTATTACTACTACAACATAGAAATTAAACTAACTTTTTTTTGGTTTTTCTTAAGGTTTAGTTAACACACAAGAAGAAAGCAGGAGAATAAATTAAACTAGCATGGATAGTACAATGAAAGAGTATGAGCACCAACACTAGAATGAGTGTGCGAACATGAATGTAAAGTCGGTGAGGAATACATACTCCCCCAAGCTTAGGCTGTTGGCCTAAGTTGGTCTATGGCCATGGGTAGCCTGACTGGTATCCGTAGTTGTAACAGGGGTCATATTGAGATGCAGCAGCCATTGCCTCCTATGCTGCAACATGGCGACGAGCTACCTCCGCCCTCCTCTCGTATTCGTTTGCCTCCTCCCTGGTCATAACCTATCTTCTTTTTGCCTGATAATCAAAAAGGGTAGGAGTAGGGAGAGTAATATGGACAAGACGACGTCTGTCAAAGATTAGTCAATACTAGAGGAATTGTTCATTCCTCTCAAGAAAATGATGAATAACCATGGAATTATAATCTAAATAAGCAGGAAGCAACTCCGTATCATTTTCATGTATAGGTATATCAAGATAATTAGCCAAACGAGTTGCATAAATTCCTCCAAACAAGTCTCCAGCTAAACCATTATGATGCAACCTACGTGCAACAATTGCTCCCAAGTTGTATTGTTTATCACCTAATACAACACTCTTGAGAACACAAAGGTCAGGAACACACATGTGACATGCTTCATCTTTACCGTTAATGCATCTACCAATGAAGAGAGCAAAATAATGTATAGCAGGAAAATGAATGCTCCCTATGGTAGCTTGTGCTATTTCTCTAGATTCTCCCACCGTAATACTAGCAAGGAAGTCTTTATATTCAGATTTACGAGGTTCATTAACACTTCCCCACTTCGGGAGTTTGCAAGCAGTAGTAAAATCTTATAAGTCAATGGTATATGATTTATCATAAATATCAAACAGGACACTTTCAGAAATGCGCGAGGATGTAAATTTAAACCTTCTCACAAATGAATCAGTTAAGTATTGGTATTGAGGGCACTTATCTTGCATGAATTCCTCAAGGTCGGCATTATGCACATATGCATCAAATTCATCCTTGATGCCTGCTTTGATCATAAAATCCTCAGACGGCCACTCACAAGGCCGCACCTCAGCTTTCCTTGGTGGTTTGTCATCCTGCTCACGTATCGCGATACGGGGTCCTTTCTTCCTTGAAGAACCACCTTGATACATTTACCTGAGCATATTTCTTCCTCTGAATAATTTCTGAAATTTTTAGTGACTCAAAATAAAAGTGAAACAAACTTAATGAAATTGATAGTAACTACTCCCACAAGTGCCTAGAGCCTCTATCCTGCATTAGAATTACTTGGGACCTCATAAATTTAACATGCAAGCTCAAGAATAGGGTCACCTAAGCAGCAAGAAATTGCAATGAATAAAGCACTAGAACAAAAACTAATTGGATCATTGGAGGAGTCACATACCAAGGAACAATCCCCCAAAGCAGTTTTGTGAATGGGGCTTTGAGCAAGGAGATTGAAAATGGCAGCAAAACGAGTTAGAACTCGTGCTTGAGCTAGGTAGTGATTTTTTTGGGAGGAAAATGGAGTGTGTGGGTGTAGGAATAAGTGGAGGGGAGCCACCATGGGCCCACGAGGCAGGGGGCGCGCCCTGTAGGGGTGGGCGCGCCCTGGACCCTCGTGGCCAGGTGCTTGCTACCCCTGCTGTGTTCTTAGTGCCAAATATTCTCAAATATTTCAGAAAAAATCATATTAAATTAGCATGGCATTTGGAGAACTTTTATTTTCGGGATTTTTTTATTGCATAGATAATTCAGAAAACAGACAAAATATGCTATTTCTACTTTATTTATTCTAAGTAACAGAAAGCAAAGAGAGGGTACAGAAGGTTGTGCCTTCTAACTTCATCCATCTCATGCTCATCAAAAGGAATCCACTAACAAGGTTGATCAAGTCTTGTTAACAAACTCATTCCGAATCACATGAAACTGGAGAAATTTTGAAGTGACACTAGGTTACCTCAACGGGGATATGAACATCCCCAATAATAAGAATATCACACTTTTTCTTTGCAGTAGGGAGAGGAAATTCAAAACCTCCAAATATAATTGATGGAATTTTCCCAATAGAATTTATGATGTGAACTTGAGGTTGTTTCCTCGGAAAGTGTATCTTATGCTGATTACCATTAACATGAAAGGTGACATTCTCTTTGTTGCAATCAATAACAGCACCTGCAGTATTTAAAAAGGGTCTACCGAGGATAATCGACATACTGTCGTCCTCAGGAATATCAAGAATGACAAAGTCTGTTAAGATAGTAACATTCGCAACAACAACAGGCACGTCCTCACAAATACCGACATGTATAATAGTTGATTTATCGGCCATTTGCAAAGATATCTTAGTAGGTGTCAACTTACTTAATTCAAGTCTACGGTATAAGGAAAGAGGCATAACACTAACACCGGCTCCTAAATCACATAAGGCAGTTTTAACATAATTTCTTTTGATGGAGCATGGTATAGCGGGTACTCCGGGATCACCAAGTTTCTTAGGTATTCCACCCTTAAAAGTATAGTTAGCAAGCATGGTGGAGATTTCAGCCTCAGGTATTTTTATTTTATTTGTAATGATATCTTTCATGTATTTAGCATAAGGATTCATCTTAAGCATATCATTTAAGCGCATACGTAAGAAAATAGGTCTAATCATTTCAGCAAAGCGGTGAAAGTCCTCATCATCCTTTTTCTTGGATGGTTTAGGAGGAAAAGGCATGGGTTTCCGAACCCATGGTTCTCTTTCCCTACCATGTTTCCTAGAAACAAAGTCTCTCTTATCATAACATTGATTCCTTGATTGTGGGTTATCAAGATCAACAATAGGTTCAATTTCTATATCATTGTTATTGCTAGATTGAGCCTCTACATGAACATCATTATTAGCATTATCATTAGGTTCATGTTCATCTCCAGATTGTGTCTCAGCATCAGAGATAGAAATATCATTAGGATTCTCAGGTGTTTCTACATTAGATTCACTAGAAGCATGCAAAGTCCTATCATTTTTCTTTTTCTTCTTTTTAGAAGGACTAGGATCATCTAAGTTATTTTTCTGAGAATCTTGTTCAATTCTCTTAGGGTGGCCTTCGGGATACAAAGGTTCCTGAGTCATTTTACCAGTTCTAGTAGCCACTCTAACAACAAAGTCATGTTTATTATTTAGTTCATCAAGCAATTCATTATGAGCCTTTAGTACTTGTTCGGCTTGAGTAGTTACAATAGAAACATGTTTACTAGTGAGTTTAAGTTCACCCTTAACTCTAGACATATAATCACTCAAGCGTCCAATCATATAAGCATTATTTTTCAATTGTCTACTAACATAATCATTGAAATTTGCTTGTTTATCCATAAAGTCTTAAAATTCATCTAATCATTGGCTAGCAAACCTAGTAGATGGGATTTCAACTTTATCATATCTATAAAGAGAGTTTACCTTCACTACCTGTGTCGGGTTATCAAGACCTTGTATTTCTTTAGGTGGTATATCAAGGCCATGAATTTCTTCGACAGGGGGTAAATTTTTAACATCTTCGGCTTTAATACCTTCCTCTTTCATAGATTTCTTTGCCTCTTGCATATCTTCAGGACTGAGAAATAGAACACCTCTTTTCTTTGGAGTTGGCTTAGGAGTTGCAGGAGGTGCCCAATTATTTTCATTTGCCAACATATTATTTAATAGCAATTTAGCTTGGTCGACTGTCCTGTCCCTGAAAACACAACCAGCACAGCTATCTAGATGGTCCTTGGAAGCATCGGTTAGTCCATTATAGAAGATATCAAGTATTTCATTTTCTTAAGAGGATGATGAGGCAAAGCATTAAGTAATCGGGGAAGCCTCCCCCAAGCTTGTGGGAGACTCCCTTCTTCGGTTTGCACAAAATTATATATTTCCCTCAAGGCAGTTTGTTTCTTATGAGCAGGGAAATATTTAGCAGAGAAGTAGTAAATCATACCCTGGGGACTACGCAAACAACCAGGATCAAGAGAATTAAACCATGTCTTAGCAACCAGGGGGAGGGGAAGTGAGTATCCATTGAATTTCTTCCTGTTTAACTTCCCTTTCATCTCCCCTCCAGACCTTGTTTACCCATGGCTTTGTCATCTTCAAAAAAACGTAGATTCATATAGACTTCCTCCTAGGTTAGTTTGTTTTGATGATCAAACTTTCTGCCTTTTTGAGCTGTTGGCAAAGGAGGTTGGACAGGTTGCCCAATACCACTGATAGTTGGCAACAAAATGTCTTGCAGTTGGCACAAGTAGACCTGTAGTTGGCTCAGAAGTTGCTCCAGTTGGCACATTTGAACCTGTAGTTGACTCAATAGCTGTTGGGGGTGGCATAGTGGCTGCCGGAGTTGGCATAATTGGACCTGCAGTTGTCTCACTGGATGCTAGAGTTGGCACAGTGGTTGCTGGAGTTGGCACATTTGGACCTGCAGCTGGCTCACTGGATGCTAGAGTTGGCATTGTGGCTACTAGAGTTGGCACTGAGCCTTTGTCTGTTGGTACTTTGCTAGATGTTATGATGAGATCTTGAGTTGGCACTGTATCAGGTTTGCTTGGCAGTTTGTACTTTGAAGTTGGCAAGATAATGTCTGGGGTTGGCACAGCTAGATCAGTGACTGCCTCACTGTACAATGTCTCCTGCTAATTATATGGTCTAGAACGTGCAACTACCCTGCAGATGCAGCCGACTGACGTGTGAGCATGTGCAACTGAAAAATGAAAAATGAAAAAACAAAGATGCGCTTCACGTCGGTACCCAGAGATGCGCTTGACGTCACCGGCTGCTGCCTCTCGACTCTGTCGTTGCCAACTGCAACCTCGCCTTCGCCTGTCGTTGGCTGCTACCGCACTAGGAAAAGGGAAAGGGACGGGAGGAAGGGGAGACCGCGGGGACTCCATGGACGGGCGGATCCAGCGAAGCTCCTCAGATCCGGCATGGCGGAGATCATTAGATCTGTCCGGGTTCACGCGCGGCGGCGCATTGGAGGCTGATGGTGGCGGTCGGCAGGAGGACGGGTTGCGTGTGCTCGGACGCCATGGCTGCGGCTTGAACCTGCACGGGTCGCGGGTGCTCAGACGCCATGACTGCGGCTTGAACCTGCACGGGGCGGCGGCCGGCTCATTAGGGAAGGAGGAGGAAGGAATGGAGAGGAAAAGTGCTCAGAGCCAGCGGAGATGAGAAGAGGATCGAGATGAGCGGCAATTTTTCTAGCACTTTGGCCTGTGCTTCCTTGTCATCTAGCATTGGGGTTGTGTGCTTCCGACCAGATATCACATAAACTCACGGGTCGCACGATTCTTTCGCATCGAGCGGTCGAGCCGCGACCGCTCGTTCTCCCTAAATAGTGCACAACACTAGTATGTAGTCCCGATAAAACACTATGTTACTACGATTAGTACACTGAGCTTATTTTTGAATGGACACTAGTTGGCGGAAGGACATGTATGAGTTGGCTGAAGCTAGTAATTCGTCATGCTATTTTTCTAAATTAATACAAATAGATTTTGTCCGATTTGTTAAACCCGACTTGAAATATATGCGGATAGTGTTGGATGGCCGGCTCCCGCATCAATGTCCGCGATGTTCACGAACAGATGTGGGATCGAATTTACATGTCGGCGTTGGAGATGCCTTTAGTTCTATTTCTGCCTAGCTACATGGACTGCAATTTTTTAACCTGAATTTTTTCTTTTGAAAATAAAGATACACAGCCTGTGCATCAAAGCGATGCATACAGTAATTTTGTTAAATTATTCAATAGATCCGACAATACAAGTATGTTGGTCAACCCAAAGCCACATTCCTCCCAACCATAAACGCTACACCTACCAACTTGATGATGTGGCCCAGACAGTGTCACCACCTGCACATGTTCAGATAGTGGTATCCCAGCTCAACAGGGTTATAGTCCTGGTGCTCGCATTATTCCTGAATTTATTTTAGGACTTTCAGCGATGCGCTTTCAGTGGGAGGAGACGTTCCCGTCGACGACGAGGCGCCTACGATGACTTCGTAAATCTCAAGATGATATGCCGGCTCAGTCTTTCTAAGGTGGTCATAGGGTTAGGATGTGCATTCTGCGCATATATATGAGCGCTTGCATCTGTAATGTGTTAAAAAACATGCGTCCGTCGCCGAGCCTCCGTTGCGCCAAGCTGCTGAGACCCGTCGGTGTTGCTGCAGTAGAAGCAACATCGCATCTCATCATCGTCCATACTAGGAATCCCAAATGTAAGGTTTCCCCCGGAGCAGCCGAACCAAGGTAAGGACGATTGTAACAGACGATGCCTTAGGCAAGGGGGCGATGCCAAAGGCGCCGCCGTCGTCTGCTATGACCGAGGTCAACACAGTTTTCACTGGCAATCGCGCCATCCCGATCTGCAATTATTGACGTGAAGATGAACGCAGCCCGGATCACCAGCAGAGCGCCTCCAGCCGCCCACCGGCCCTTCCACGCGGGGCTGGCCGGCCGCAAGTACGGGCTGGATCTGGAGCAACCCCGCACATCGCCGCCGGCAGCCGCACCATCAGCCCTCTTCGGCGACCCCGCAGCTCCGCAGCCACCACCCACCACCACGCCGCCGCCACCGGCCCAGATCCGAGCAGGTGCCCCCGCGGCTGCCCGTTGGCTTCCTCCAGCAACGACGGAGGAAGGAACGGGGTTTGTTGGCCTAGTAGCTAGGGTTGGGTGCCCGCCTGAGTCGCCCAGGCCGGGGGGGGCTTGGGGGCGCTTCAGACTGCTGCTGATTCTCCAATCCTGAATGGCGATTTTTTTATAGAGAAAAGGCGCCGGCCGAGCCCGAGAGGAGCTCGAACCTAGCCCGACTTTGAATTAACAAAGTCATCAACCGGCCAGGATAACAGGGGCACCACATTACAAAGAAAAAATGCAATGCAAAGCGGAAAGAAGATACATAGAGCTAGGCAGAACAGCACAATGGCAACAATGGAGCATCGATGCCGGCGACGATCACTACGCCTACACCAACTAGCCAACTAGGTACTTGGGAGGAGGGACATGCCATGCAAGCATTGAGCGCCGGCTACATCCATGGCCAAACTTGGGCAACACTTCAGCTGTCTCCACCGTCGCAAAGGGCCACTACCCTTTCACCCAGGCTCGATGGGTGCCGCACCGGCGACCAGCAGAGTGGCTACACATAGCCCAACTCAAGGTGACCGAGCTGCCAAACGAGAAGCCGCCAACACTGACCCACGAGCAACGGTTGACCAACCCGATGAGAACCAATCTGGCAGCGGCAGCACGGAGCAAGGGACGCGAGCTGTCAGACGAAGGCGCGCATCCATGACGAAGACCGAAGAAGAAGAGCAGGACAACCAGGCCGCCATGCTTTGGAGCCGAGACACCAACCGCTCCACCACCGAGAGCAACTCCCGACCGCCGCCTTCAAGAAGGAACATGCCACCGAGGTGCCGTCGACGCCCAGACCAGGGGAGAAATGGCTTTCGCCGGAGCTCAGGGAGGAGGCGGGAGGGGGAGGGTCCACCCCAAAGCCTCCAAGGAGGGGCTCGACGTCAAAGACGTCGACTTTGGGGGGCCGCCGCGCTGGCCAAGGGTTTCCCCTAGGACCACCCCCAAACGCCAGATCTGGCCATCCGGCACCATGGGACGATGGACACCACCGCCAGAGACCAGCGCCGGCACGGATTGGAGCAGATCGGGCCAGCACCAAAGCTTCACCATGGAGCCCGGCGGACTGCAAGGGGCCGCCGCAGCGCCATCGACCATGACCTCCACGGTGCCCACGCAGCCGTGGGCCACCCACCAGCACCCGCCGGCGCAGCCCGCCGCCCAGGCCGCGCCGCACGCCGCCGACCAGGGTCGCCGCCCTGGGGCCCACAACCCTCCATCTGAGGAGGAGGCGCCAGATCCCCGCTGCCACCATCATTGGGGACACACGCCAAGCGCCGGGTGCCCCTCTGGCAGCGACAGAGAGGAGGAAGAAGGAGGGGGAACCGCGGTGGCGACGCTAGGGTTGCCCCCGAGTCGCCTCAGAGGAGGCGACGCGGGAGGGGGGGGGGGATGGGGCGCTATCTATCATTGATCAACGAGGTAGTAGGTGTCCTAATCTGCGAGCTCGAGTGCCATTGAAGCTGCTTGAAAAGGGGTTGGATCTAGCTCAATTAATTTATGTGTACATGTCTTTATGACTTTGCCACCAGCAGGGCAGGGTAGTGATGTTTCCACCAAACATGAAGGTGTGGTCTTGTTCTCTTCCTGTTATATTATCATGTCATATTTGGATGTTGAGAAAACAGAATTAGCACCAACGGTGGTTGGCCTTCTATAGTGCAACAATCTCTACTGTCTCGGGCTGAAAATGGTATGCCTTAGCGAGGCCTTCAACAAGAAAATCACCAAGATGACTCACTCCCACTGCAAGAAGTCTAGCTCTCAATCCAGCAAGAGTTGTTGTGCATTCTGGTATGGGTTACTTCTCCCCCTTACCATTATTGATTGCTAATTGGGCATGCCACTGCAATATTCAGTTGCACTAAAGTTACTCACACTTTTGATGTGCGATTGCATGGTAACCTTGGCTGATCTTACATGCATCAGGCAACTACAAAGTACGAACTAGCTCAATTGGTGTATTGGAAGGCACAAACTATCGTACCTGATGCCAACAGGGCATGAAACCTCGGGTTATGCATGATTAAGCAGGAAGACATGTGGTGGCAATGCAAGCACTTTCGACTGCCCTACTTCACAGAATCTCTGGGCTGGGCGAAAACAAGGCAATTGCCTAGGCCAAGAAATTCCGCCATGAGCTCTGTCCAACGACACCTGTTTCATCTCCCTTTAATGTTGGCTTGATTTTAATCGAAGATACCATGGAGAGACTATACCTTGTGATGAATGAGTGGACGCCATTCTGGATGAGGAGGCTGCCCGTATTTGAGGAGCTTGATGCATTCAGGGACCAAATGGCTTGCTGATTCGTTACTTAATCAGTTTTTAATCTTTTAACGTGCATTTGTGTGTGGTAAATAGAAGTTGATGTGCATGTATATAGGAGGTTTTGTGGATGTTACAAGTGTGAATGGGAGCTTTGATAGATTGTAGATATCATCAGCAGCTAGGGTTGATGCAAAGCGTTCCGTTGCGGAATAATGTGGTTTTAGTTTTGAATGCAGTTGGTCTTTGCCTAAAGATATGTTTAATTTAACCTCCTTGGGATGTGAAATTGTCATGTGGATTACTCACTTGCTTTAATTTCATAAACTGAAATGATTCCTTTTCCTTTTGCTAAAAGCCCAACACTAAGTAGCATAACTGTCGTGGTTTTGTCACGGCATATGTCCTAGTGAAAGGACTTAGGTGTGGAGCCATAGCACCTAGGTTAGCTTGAAGGGGTTGAACGAGACAAAGGAGACAAAGAGTTACCCAGGTTCAACCCTCACGATGGAGGTAAAAGCCTACTCTTGCTTTAGGTTGTATTGCCTGAGTTTCGATTACCAGGGAGCGAATACGCTTGACCTAGCTTTCAATTGCTTTTTCTAGTTAACCCACTGCCGGATCTCACCTTTATATACACAGGTTTAGGCCAGGCGGCTTATAGAGTCCCGGCCGGCTCACACATCGTGACTGGATCGGTTTGGAATTAATCATTACCTTACAATACAAGTTATCATACGGCGGTTCATGGGCCCCGGTTCTGGGCCTTATTCTGGCCTGCCTCCATGAGTCGCCATCTTCACACCTTGGGCTTCCTTGAACTTCTTCATAATGAGTCGTCAATGGTATGACCTGGCCCCTTTTGGGCGGGTCATACCTGGGAGTTATATCCCCAACATTAGGCCCCAGGTTGACTTGAACTTGTTCATGTCAATCTTCGTCATCTCAATTTGAATAGAATCTCACTGCAGTGTAGAAGCTCCATCCACACCTTTATAACCCGCTGTGACATAATATCAGCAAACCTTGGTAACCTGCCATGACGTCATTTACATTGATTTCACACAAACCGAGTATATCTTAACGGATCCTTCATCATTAATTGCCTTCCTGAGAATCGAGGCGCCTTTATTGTTAACGTAATCATCTCGTTTCCTCGATTTCTGTGCACGCCATCGCATTTCTTCCTTATGAATAGGGACAGGGGCCCATGTTTTCACTTTTACCCCTGCCTCTATGTCTTATCCTTCCTCACGACTCTGCTGCTACCCGAGCTCTGTCGCCGCCCTCCTCCTTCAGCGACGTCCACTCCGGCCGCTGCATAAACCTGATCGGACCGGAGAAACGCGGCACACCTCTGTTGTTCATCAGCATCATTAAGTACTGACTTCGCTCCATAACAGATCTGCATTAGGGTTTTCACTGTTCGTCGGTGTTCTTCGCCATTCTTCATATTCCTCCCTTAAAACGAGTAGTTTGATCTGAAGAACGACACAGAGGTCATGCGGTAGCAGCTTTAGCATCATTTTCCAAGCGCAAATGCCCCTTCTATTCTAGATTCAACCTTAGTGTCTGTGTCAAAACCGGCGGATCTCGGGTAGGGGGTCCCGAACTGTGCGTCTAGGCGGATGGTAACAGGAGACGAGGGATACGATGTTTTTACCCAGGTTCGGGCCCTCTTGATGGAGGTAAAACCCTATGTCCTGCTTGATTAATATTGATGATGTGGGTTACAAGAGTAGATCTACCACGAGATCAAGGAGGCTAAACCCTAGAAGCTAGCCTATGATATGATTGTTGTTCGTTCTATGGACTAAGGCCATCCGGTTTATATAGACACCGGAGAGGGCTAGGGTTACACAAAGTCGGTTACAAAGGTAGGAGATCTACATATCCGTATCGCCAAGCTTGCCTTCCACGCCAAGGAAAGTCCCATCCGGACACGGGATGAAGTCTTCAATCTTGTATCTTCATAGTTTTGGAGTCCGGCCGATGATGATAGTTCGGTTATCCGGACACCCCCTAATCCGGAACTCCCTCAGTAGCCCCTGAACCAGGCTTCAATGACGACGAGTTCGGCGCGCATATTGTCTTCGGCATTGCAAGGCGGGTTCCTCCTCCGAATAATTTATAGAAGATTGTGAACACCAAGATAGTGTCCGGCTCTGCAAAAATAAATTCCACATACCACCATAGAGAGAATAATATTACACAAGATCAATCTGCTGACGCATTCTGTGGCGTGACGTCACACCACTTCCAAGCCTTTACTCGAATTGTTTTTACTGTTCCACCTCAGCGCATTTAGCGAGGCGGTTTCCTTGGCACGTCTTGTCGAAGCAGAGAAGTGTTCCCCTTATTCCGGGATTCCCATCAATACGGACGTGGGTAACCCAACCGCGCCTGTTGCCATGCCCCCTCCATCGAAGGCGGGTTCCAAACGGTCACGGGGCCGACTCTTGGTATTCTTCCTCTTTATAATGAGACCAAGGCCTGTTCTTTTTATTCAATCCTCTATTGAATCCGCCCTTCTCCCCGAGTTCCAACACCCAGGGCTCCAAATTCAGGTACCTTCGATCTTCGACGATGTCCGGTCCTGACCTACGAGGCCGGTGGATGCCCTCCTCCGTCACAGAGGAGGACGTGCTAAAGCTGAGAGATGCCAAGTACTTAACCTACGAAATCTCGCATAGGCTGCCTGCCCGAGGGCAAGTTATCCCAACTCCCGAGCCTGGCGAGAGCGTCATGTTCGTGTCTCACTTCCGTCGGGGTTTAGGCTTCCCGACGGATCCCTTCATGAGGGGGCTCATGTTTTACTATGGGCTGGAATTCCACGACCTGGCTCCGGAGTCCATCCTCCACATCTCATCATTCATTGTCGTCTGCGAAGCCTTCCTCCGCACTACCCCTCACTTCGGCTTGTGGCTCAAAACCTTCAACGTGGAGCCGAAGATGGTTGAGGGGCGTCAGGCAGAGTGCGGCGGGGCGGTTATAAGCAAGAGGGCCGAAGCTCCATGGCCCAAGGGCTCTTTCCAGGAGGAGCTCGGCTTGTGGCAACAGGAGTGGTTTTATATCACCACTCCCCGGGGCAGCAGGCAGAAGCCGCCGCCCGTCTTTCGCTCGGGCCCTCCACGGCAGCTGATGTCATGGGTCAACAAGGGGCGTGACTGGGGGCCTCCCAAAGACGTCCCCCTGTTACAGGACCGGATTCGAGGCCTCCAAGAAAGGGAGATCAATCTGGTCGCAGTGGTGCAGGTCATGTTGATCTGGCGCCTACTGCCCTGCAAACGTCGCCCCCTCCGCCTGTGGGAATTTAATCCGGAGGGGCCACGAGCTCTTCAACACTTCATGGGTTTGACTCCCATGGAGATGTATAAACTGTTCTTCGGATCGCAAGAGACGCATCCGGAATTTACCGAGGATGCTGGCCTAAGCTGCAATCGCCCGGATGCTCAAGTAAGTAACCCTGTGTCCGGACACACCGTCCATTCATTTATCGTGAGCTTGCCTTTTAACCAGCTATCCCTGGACAGGAGTGGATAGCGCAAGCAAAATTGATACGGTGTCCGGCCCCCCTCCCTGAGACCATGCAGGATCCCGTGTTAATCAAAATGTTGGAGGTTGCACCTTCGAATGAGGGCGAAGGGGGGCACGGGGAAACTGTCACCTCTGCCAAGGAGGCATTTAGTAAGGGAGGAACCGAGAATCCCTCCTTCCAGGGGGAGAAGAGGAACGCTTCCGAAGACCCGGAGGCCAAGGCCTCAAAGCGGGGAAAGAAATCTGTACCGGAAGGTCCTGCGCCAGAAAGCGCCTCTGCCGTACTGTCTCCTCGGAGGAATCAGCCCTCTAACGAGCCGTAAGTGAAAAAAGGGGGATTTTATAATTATCAGACACCCCTGCTTAATGTCTAAAGGTAACCGAAGTTTTTACCTTGTAGTTCGGATCTCAGCCCATCTCAGCACAGCTCATCTTCGGGAGACCTTCGTCCGGAGATGATTGAAAGCGAAACGCCTCCATCTGCCGCCCCATCGCACGGGGCGGACGACCCTGAGGTGTCGTTGTGGAGGTCTCCCCGAGTCCGGCGGGGCCGGAGAGGTCGTCGCCCATTGGAGTACGGTCGGTGGAGCTGCATGATTTGCTTAAGAGGGCGTCCATCTCAGAAGATCACCGCACATTAATGGGTGGTGTGATTGAGAGGATCTCGGCCGCCGAAACCGGCTTGTATCAGGCCGTCGGAAGTTTACTGACGGGATTTGTGGTACGCAAAAAATGACATACCTGTTGACAGTTTTGCACATGAAGTGCGCCCTGTATAGATAGTAGCCCCTGAGACTTGGTATGCTGTCGAAAACGACAGCGTGCCTAGGATCATAATCTCAGTTATTAACTGTCGCCTTTCCCATGCAGGTGGCGGAACGTTCGGTGGCCAGCCGGACTGATGAATTTGCCGAGCTGAAGAAGCAACTCGACATGCGGATGCGGACATCTCGCTGGTCAATAGACGACTTGATGAGTCACAAGGTATGTGGTTGCCCCGTGGTTGGTTAGTAAGGTAGCTGACGCCCATTCCTTACAAATTTTATGCTTAGATGCAGATGGTGCTGCTGCTGTGGAAGACCTTCGAGCAGAACTTGCTCGGGCCAAGGAGCAAGCCAGAAAAAGCGAGGCGGCTGCCTTGAAGGCAGCGGAAGGGCTAGAAGCCGAGAAGGCTGCTCACTGCCGAAGCAGGGAGGAGATGGCTGGAATGGCCATGAAATTAAGAGTTGCTACCAACCACCTGGGGGTTCTTAAAGGAGAACGCCGAGCGGAGCAAGAGGACCTGAAGAAGGCCGATGCCGAGGCCAAGGATGCCCGCAGTGCGATGCGGGCTATGAAGGAGGAACTGCGTCAGGTCGGAGACATTGTGGCTGGAAAGCCCTTTATGCTGCGTAGGAAGTTCACGGATCCGAAGTATGCTCAGCTGGGCCGATTGTACGGCATGGAGGATCCTTATCTGGACTTGGCGGCGAGTGCGGCTGACGCAGTCGTGCACTTTCGAAGCCAGGAGGATCATGAAATGGAAGAGCTTTTCTGGTCTCAATTCCATAGTCCGGAGCGTCCACTTCCGTTGAGTGATCGGCTGGTTGAGTGGGCTGAGCTGAATAGATTGTCCAGACTGGCCATGACGGATGTGGTCACTCATCTGTGGCCAAAAAGGCCCAAGCCGAAGAGTTATTTTGGCTTGTTGCAGCAATTCCTTGGGGCAGTGCCGCATATTAAGGCGATGAAGCGGTCGGCATGCATAGAAGGTGTGCGTATGGCTCTCGCCCATGGTAAAACATACTGGGCGGAGATGGATGCCACCGCTGTTGCATCCCGGGGTTCGGAGAAAAGTCGATTCCCCATCGAGCATTACTTTGAGGAAGTCCTGCAGGGCGCTCGTATAATAGAGTCGCAGTGCTCGAAAGATGTTATGTTTCAATGACATGTATGATTTCTAAGATCATGATTATAATGCAATGACTTTTTATACTTGTGTGTTTAAGTATTGAACTATCTCCTGTGCGGCCGTATATGTATGTATAATCTGAAAGATGGCAGTCTTTGGCTTCAGCCCCCACGCACATGGTGCGGGGGTGTTTGCAAAAAAGAACAACACTTTTTCACACTTAATCCAACGTCTTGGTCCTTTTAAGGAGGTGATAGCATAGCAAACTAGGCAAGCGGACTATAATGCTTTATCACTTTCACTTAGCCATAGGAGCTCGAATGTGGGGCTACTATATAGCCCCTGATGGCACCGCGCTTCTGCGAACTCGGGGCGCGTATGTGCCTGACCGGGAAGCAGTCCTTCGTCAAAGCGGAGGAATTCTAAACATTCCAATGGTCGATCGAGTGGTTGACCAGTCTCTCGCTATATCATGACAGTCAGTTTTCGGCTTTCTCTACTAAGGTGCTCTCCTGGCTGAACTGGGGCACAATCGTAGTAGTTCTCCTGGTGCCGCGTTAGCCGATGATATGGAACGTAAGGCAGCAAAACACAGGAGCCGGGCAAACCCAACATTTGACCGAAGACATGATTCGGAGCTGATGCATATAAGGCCTAACTCGAGACGCCGAACACTCCCTGAGGTGTTCGGTCTTTATGATATCGGGCAGAATAAAGCCCTAAGCCCCTAGTGTCCAGGTACAGGCGGAAACTTCTGACGCGGCCGATGCCAAAACGCCAGCCTCCTTCTCGGCTCTGGTAGGAAACCGGGGGATGTGTATCAACAAGAGACAGTGAGAAAGGTTTACGCAGGGTCTTAATCTGAAAAGAATCCTTGCAACGGGTCACTACTGCACGTCTGCGCCTGTGTCTCCGTTGTGCTGTATCCTGGACGGGTGTAGCACGTGCTTTATCTGTAAAAGAGAAGGACTTAGTTTCTAAGAAATATCGTGCAAAAAGTGTATCAAAATAAAGTATAATTTGGAAGATGAAGAAAGTTGAGCTTTATTGGCTTTCATCATTTATGCGCGCGGCCCCCTAAAAAAAGGGGTATGCGGCTGGGAAGCCCCTTGTTAAGTTACGCTGGACTCGTCTAACCATGTCCGAGGTCTAAATGACCTGTTTTTAGGGGTTTTGACCCGCAAGGTCAAAATAATGTGTGGCTGTCGAGGCAGCCGCACAATCTCCGTGGTCGAGAGACACCTGGAGTTTTAAGAATATGCCACGTGGACCGGGCATTTTTAAGTGTAAGAGACGCGTAATGTGGTATTGCATTAAAGCGGGCGAATGCTGCACGCCCCAGTAGTGCTTAAGGGCTACTGCTAAATGGGGCGATGGCGGGTGAGCTTTTCACGACGGAGGTTGTCGGATGAACCGAACACGACCTCTAGTGGTACAGAGCCTGTAAAATTGGCTAAGAAGGCCTAGCGTCACTCCTTTGAAGGAAGTGCTGCTATAGCGAATTTTGGTGGGTTCTATCCCCAGTCTGCGGACGGTGTCCTGGTATAGCAGGGGCCGCGCTGCGTGTTATGACGTGAAGTGAGTTCACTGTTTTGACTTCTTATGGGAAAGTCTTTTGGTTTCCGGAGCGCTGCTTTTGGGTTTCGTCACTTTCAGTTGGTGTGTCGAGCCCTTTGTGTTCGGCGTTAAGTCAGCCGGACTGCTTGAAGACCCAACAATCTCTGTGGGTATGGTTTGCAGGCTTCCCGGAGGTACCGTGTATTTGACACAGTCTATCCAGAATCTTGTTTAGGTTGGATAGCTCGTCACTGTTATCCTTTAGGGGTAGTGTTTTGTTGTTCGGCCGAGAGCTTTTGAATCCGGCGTTTACCGCCGTACTATTTGGGCCATTTTCCTTATTCCGGTGCTGATCTTTTTTGCATCGTGATTTCCCATTTCCATCCCTGATTTCGGATGTACTCGGGTCGCTGATGCTGCATCTAGCCAACCAGTTGTCTTCTCCCGCGCAAAAGCGGGTCATGAGACTTGTTAGTGCGGCCATTGTTCTTGGTTTTTCCTGGCTAAGGTGTTTGGCGAGCCATTCGTCTCGGACGTTGTGTTTAAAGGCTGCTAAGGCTTCAGCATCCGAACAGTCGACTATTTGGTTCTTTTTAGTGAGGAACCTGTTCCAAAATTTGCGTGCTGATTCTCCGGGCTGTTGAGTTATGTGACTTAAATCATCTGCATCCGGAGGCCGGACATAAGTCCCCTAAAAATTTGCTCGAAACGCATCCTCAAGCTCTTCCCAACTTCCAATCGTATTTTCTGGGAGGCTTTTAAGCCAATGCGGGGCCGGCCCTTTGAGCTTGAGGGGTAGGTATTTTATGGCATGGAGATCATCTCCTCTTGCCATGTGTATGTGTAGGATATAATCCACAATCCAGACTCCGGGGTCTGTTGTTCCGTCGTATGCCTCTATGTTTATGGGTTTAAATCCTGCTGGAAATCCATGATCCAGTACCTCGTCGGTAAAACATAGTGGGTGTGCGGCGCCCCTGTATTTGGGTGTGCCGTTGTCTTCAAATGCTCGGCTGGTTGTGTTACTTCCTGGAGTCTTCTTTTTTGGCCCATAAATAGATCTGACTGGATCGTCCTTCTTCCGAGGATCTTTATGCTGATCGTGTACCGGTTTGTGTGCGGCGCCCCTTGTTGCTCTTGGCTTGTCATCTGGTCGTCTATCCGGCCAGGCGGCTTATTTCTCTTTTGGCAGCGGGGGCTCTAAGGCCTCCTCGTCAAATTCGGGCAACAGCTTGCGCTTCGGGTAGCTCTTTGTCTGGTGACTGGCGCCATGTTTATCTGCGCTGTTGAGTACTTTTCTCCATCTCATTCTGAGTGCGTCTTCCGCTGTTCTGAGCTTCCGCTTTTGCTTCTTCAAACTTCTTGAAGTGGCGATGAGCCTTTTATGAAGATTCATATGCTCTAGTGATGTGAGATCATCTTCGCCGGGGATGGGTTGCTTGTCCAGTTCATGTCCGGCTGGCTTCTTGTTGACGTGTGCATCGTCCACTGCTTCGCCTTGCTCTAGGGCCGGGTCCATATGGGTGCCGTTTTTGTTGATGCCGGTCTTTGGGCGGCGATTGCGTCGCCGCTTTGTTTGTTTGTTGGGGGAGTTGTCCTTCGCCACGTCCCGTTTTTCCTCATTATCTCTTCCTTTTGGTGTATCCACCATGTATATGTCGTGAGTTGGGGTGGCTTTCCAGTGCCCAGTAGGCGCTGGTTCTTGGTCATCTCCGGCATCGTCGTCCATACCGTCGATGTCTTCGGAGTCGTAGTCTAGCATGTCGGTTAAATCATCGACAGCGGCTACCAAGTGGGTGGTGGGTGGGCTTTGAATTTCTTCGTTGTCCGCATCCCAACCGTCCTGACCGTAGTCCGGCCAGGGCTCTCCTGATAATGAGAGATATTTAGCGAACTCAAGATGTCGTGTTGAAAGATGTCCGCTGCGGTGAACTCCATGATCGGCGCCCAATCGAATTCGATCAGGGCGGGCGTGGGAGGTTCGGAGTCCGGCGAGGAGTCCGGCACCTCGAAGTCACGAGCTTTATGAGGGACAAAGTCAGTGTTCGGCTCTATCGCCGTAGAGGTTGCAGCCCCCGAGGCGGTGTCTAGGCATCCATCCTCGATCTGCGCGGCCGGCTCCGAATTGAGGATCGGAGCGGGCTTGAGTGCAGCCTCCAGGGTACTGTCCGGTGGCAGAGCTAAATCATGCCCGACGTGACAGTGCGGCATACTCGGTTGTGGCTCGAATCCATCGAAGATCAAGTCCCCGCGGATGTCAGCCGTGAAGTTCAAACTTCCAAATCTGACCTGACGGCCAGGGGCGTAGCTTTCGATCTGCTCTAGATGGCCAAGCGAATTGGCCCGCAGTGCAAAGCCACCGAATATGAAGATCTATCCGGGGAGGAAGGTCTCACCCTGGATTGTGTCATTGATGATGATCGAAGAAGCCATCGAGCCTATCAGTGACGACACAGAGGAACTCTCAATGAAAGCACCAATGTCGGTGTCAAAACCGTCGGATCTCGGGTAGGGGGTCCTGAACTGTGCGTCTAGGCGGATGGTAACAGGAGACGAGGGACATGATGTTTTTACCCAGGTTCGGGCCCTCTTGATGGAGGTAAAACCCTACGTCCTGCTTGATTAATATTGATGATGTGAGTTACAAGAGTAGATCTACCACGAGATCAAGGAGGCTAAACCCTATAAGCTAGCCTATGATATGATTGTTGTTCGTCCTATGGACTAAGGCCATCCGGTTTATATAGACACCGGAGAGGGCTAGGGTTACACAGAGTCGGTTACAAAGGTAGGAGATCTACATATCCGTATCGCCAAGCTTGCCTTCCACGCCAAGGAAAGTCCCATCCGGACACGGGACGAAGTCTTCAATCTTGTATCTTCATAGTCTTGGAGTCCGGCCGATGATGATAGTTCGGCTATCCGGACACCCCCTAGTCCGGAACTCCCTCACTTAGCTTCGCAAGTTCTTCCACTACTGCAACCTTAGGTTTAAGATTTATCCTTATTTTCTGAGCTGCGGTAGATCCTAAATTTTGATTAAAACTTGTAGAATCTGTTTGTGTATCACTTAGCAAAGTTTTAATCCGCTCTAGATCTGTAGGTAATCTCTTGAACATTGCCATAGAAGGCGGCTTAACTGAAACTTTTGTAACCCGCCGAATGCCTGCCGGCTTAACTCTGAATCTTTAAACCGCCAGTATTATCTGTGACTGATGCTACCGTTATGAACTTAACCCGCAAGTATCTTCTTCTTAGGCCTTGTGTAGCAAACATGACTAGGACCGTCATTTCATGTGATTGGGTTCCTTCAATCGTCACGAAACAAATGCTCGATGATTATGTCAAAACAGGCATCTTGTCAGCAAAGAACACCATCCACTGGCGTGTTCCAAACCCAGATGAAGCTATACCTCAGCCAAAGGAGAACGAGGTTATCGTCTTTGCTAACCACATAAACCGGGGCTTCTCACCGCCCTGGTCAAAATTCTTTTGTGATGTTGTGCACTTCTTTCAACTCCATCCTCAAGACATCGGACCCAACTCCATTTCCAATATCTGCAATTTCCAAGTATTCTGCAAAGTGTATCTTCAAGAAGAACCCAACATTGAACTCTTTAGAGAGTATTATTACTTGAACTGCCAGACTGAATTCACAGATGGGCCCGGCCTAGAGCTTGGTGGAGTTTCAATTCAATGACGAAGAGACACTATCTTTCCTTCTGCTGCCCTTCCAAGTCACCCTAAGGACTGGAATCAAACTTGGTTCTACTACCAAGACACATCCCCACCTGAAGAGAATCATCTGCTGGATTATCGTGACCATTGCCTCAACCCAAAGCACCCTCTTCAAGAGTGGCTCACCACTGCGGAACGGGCTAAATATATACCCACCTTTTCAAAGGTTATAGCTTTGCTGGCCAATGGATTGACCGACGTCGACCTGGTCCGTTGCTGGGTTGCTTGGAGGGTTATGCCTTTGAGCTGCCGGCCCAGCTTAATGTGTGCATATACTGGCGATATCAAAGATCCATAGCCCCACTACCAAATACGTCTGACTGACAGAGCGATCAACGACATGACCAAGTCCCTTCTTGGGGAAAGTTTGGAGAGATGTAGCAAAGCGGGGTTGAATCTCTTCTGCAAACTTAACCCGCCACCAGATGTAAGCCGTCCAACTCATTTACTTTGCTCACTGTTTATATAATCCGCATATTCCTTATCTTCTTGTGACTTATGTAGGCTGAATCTGCCTTCTGGAATAAGAAGTATGAAGAGAAGGAGAAAGCGGCCAAGAAACCCAGGGCTAAGACCAAGGCCCCTAAGAAAAATAAGAAGAAATCAATCGCCTCAGAACTACTCACTCTAGAGGATGAGTCAGAGGTAGAGCTTGACTCTCTTGGTTCCCTTTTTATTCATCTTATTGACGATGGCTCCTCTCAGGATGACGCGGAAGCCAGCCAGGCGGGTGATGAAGAGGTAACTATTATTTCCTCCGACTCAGATCATTTTCCAAGACAAAAAATTTGACAAGTGTCCCGAAAATTAATGTTTTCTCGCCCTTTAGCCTACTTGGATCCAAATTTAATTTTGAAGCAACAACAGCATGAGACCCGACGCCGAACTCGGAATAGTGGAGGTGGAGAGCTGACCTCCGGGTTACCCAACACACCGGCTCCTCGCAAATGCCAGAAAGAGGTGCTTCAGAATTCAATCTCTTTTTATCCAAAGGCGGGTCTTATTCGCCAGCCACTTAATCCTTCCGACTCAAATTATCAGGGAACTTCTCATTCCTCTTCTGGCAACTCATCACTAACCCAACTGTCGGCTTTCAAGACTGCCCCTGGGTAATAATTTCCAACTTTTGTTGGTTTAACATCTGTAAATTCATATATTTACATCCTCCTTAACTTTTGTTGGAATAGCCAAAGCAAGCAAGAAAGCCAAGACGAATAAGCCGGCCGAAGACCTCAAGGTCCATGACCCGGAAAAACAAACACCAATATCTGAAGCCTCCGTGCAAAACCCTGAGGAGATTACTGATGACCTGCCACTAGGAAACCCTGGCGCCTCCACAGATCCCATGGATATTGACCCTTCGGGTGCTAAGGCGCCAAATCCAATGAAGCCTACTGAGGAGAATGCTGAAGATGTTTTGATTACCGGTACTGGATACATAGAGCCAGGGAATCCTACCATCCTGGCTAAGCACTCTGCCAAGGAAGAACTGATTGAGAAGAGCAAGGTCAAGTTTCATATTGCCAACTATTCTCATCTGGGCGTCAGTGAACTATTATCTGGCTATCTTAGTCAAGTGCATGCTGGTCATGATCTTGAGAAAGGAATAGTCAAACAGATGCACCAAAAATATGAAGTACAATCTTTTGCTTCCTCTATAAATATACTTATCTAGCCCCCAAGTCTTAGTCATAGGAAAAATTGATTGAGTATGGCAAATAATTTAATCAGTACGCCATAGCTAAAACTTCGAGCCATAGCCCCCATGGACCGGCTTGCCTTGAAAAAGATGAGTCGGATCATTTAGATTAGCTCTTTAAGAATAAAACTTCATCTCATAGCCCTCACAGGTCGGCTTACCTTTGAAAAAGATGAGCCGGATTTTTCTGCAGCTTAAAAGAACTTCTTCACACGTTAGCCCCCAAGTGCCAAGTGTTGTTGCTTGCAAAGGGCTTGGGACTTGTCTCTATTGTATATTGCCATATTTTCTTATTATTGTTTAACCTCTTGTGTGCAGGAGGCCTCAACTCAAGTGAAATCTCAATTGGCCGACTTGAAAACCAGGCTGGAGCGGCAAGAGTCTGAAACCCGGAAGGCTGATTCCAAGTTTAAATTTAGCTTGGATGAAATTGAAAACTCAAAACCGGATTTGCTGCAGAGAGAACCGCATGGGGTGAAGAAAAGATTGCCTTAGTGTAGAGAGCAGAAAATGTTGAAGCTTCCTTGAAAGAGGTGACCGCAGAACTGACCGGCTTAAAACGCCACATTTCGCAGATGACCACCGCTATCTTTGGTAAGTAATTCTTGATATTTTTAATCCTTTCTAGTGCTCAACTTCTTAACCCACCTGGCGAACTAACTGCAGGTTTATTTAACAGGAGCCAGGAGTACCAACCTTGGCCAGGATATGCTGGTAAAGCTAAAGGCGGTTTACACTCTGGTGGAGTAATTATACATAGGCGCTCAGCGCACAATAGTTGCAATCTCTCACACCAAACAAACACCTTCAATTCTCAGGGAGGTTTTGAACAAACTGTCTGTCCTGCCCGCAAGAATTAAAGAAATAAAGTGATCATCTGCTAGAGCCGGCGCTATTACTGCCTTGAGCCGGGCGAAAGCATGGCAGGCAGAGTTGGCCACTTGGCGCCCAAGTTTCACAGAGGACAAGTCTCCCTTTGATCAATATGATTTTGCTGCGTGTGTGAAGAAAATGTGCCCACTGGCAAGCCAGCTCGTTGCAGAAACTGACCTATCCAGATATCGGGCGGCTTATACAATAGAAAATTCAAAAGTGAGGGCGCCGGCTTACGATGTTTTGGATCTCATCCCTCCAATGCGTAAGCACACTTTTGCTCCTGAAATTTATCCGTCCGAACTTATCAATGATGAAGCTGAATTTCAAGCCTTGACTAGCATCAACTGGTCATCGCCTAACTTCCAGACGACGGAAGAAGAAGAAGAAGAACCATCGCAGGATAACCCGGAAGCTTCAACTTGCCAAGACCAGGTAAATTGATCCACAAGGTGTCTCTCGGACTACATCACGACACCTCCTCTTGAAAAGCCGTGTGATAGGCTAGTGAAAACAATGGTCTGCTATGCCATCGTGCATGTTTTAGCTTTTGAAACTGCTAATGGTTTTTCTGTGTGCCATCAATGAGCTTGTAAGGAATATCATATTTTTTGCAAGGTTCCTGCATACACAATGAACAGCATATACCCTGGCGGTTTACGCCAGGGCGGGTCTACTACTTCTTGAGCTTGCGTTGGTTTTTCCCTTGAAGAGGAACGGGTGATGCAGCAAAGTAGAGTAAGTATTTCCCTCAGTTTGAGAACCAAGGTATCAATCCAGTAGGAGACAACGCACAAGTCACCGAGTACCTGCACAAACAATCAACAAACTTGCATCCAACACAATAAAGGGGTTGTCAATCCCTTCACGGTTACTTGCAAAAGTGAGATCTGATAGAGATAGATAAACGATAAAGTAAATATTTTTGGTATTTTTGGTTTATAGATCGGAAAGTAAAAGATTGCAAAATAGTAGATCAGAAACTAGTATGATGGAAAATAGAACTTATATGATGGAAAAGAGACAGGGGGCCGTAGGTTTCACTAGTGGCTTCTCTCAAGATAGCAAATAATACAGTGGGTGAACAAATTACTTGTCGGAGTAATGGGCCACGGGTAGGCTAACCCGAGCCCCAGAACCTTTCAAAACATCGGGGCAGACTGCGCCCCTCAAGACTCCGCGGTAAGGAGCCACCTCCTGGGAGTCGGCAGCAAGGCCGCCGACTGTCCCTTACTGCCAAGTCCCAGGGACGGCTTCGAGATAAGCTGACTCCTGTTGGCGGCTTCCAGAGAAGCCGGCTATGGGAGTCGGCCCGCGACTCCAACCACCCCTGCCTTCGCCACGGTGGACGGGGCGGGGTACGGTCACTGCGTGGCCGTCCCTGCCCCGCTTACGAAGGGCTGGCATGGCTACAGTGCGCCGTATCGCTAGAGATCTCCTTCGTGGTGCGGCACTGTTGCCATGCCCGCCCTGACCTCAGCCCCCGTGGGTGGCACACTGTGCCCATGACGTCTTACCTGTACGGTCCAGAGACGGCGGGACCCGCCCGTCAGCGGGGGTATAGAAGACAGCGAGAGCGCCACAAAGACGGACCCGTGGGAGTCGGCCCCCTGGAGTCGGCCGGCCCCTCCCACGGGCCCCGCACGCCATTAACCAGACAAGACGGGGAATGGCGACAGTGATCGTCCGCCAGGCGGCGGCACTGTTGCCACGACCCCATGACCAAGCCCGCGTCATTGGAAGCACGACTACAGTACCAGGCCTGTCGGCGGGGCCCACCAGTCGGCGGGCCCCAGCGGTCGGCAAAGAAGACGGCGGCCTGAGAGACAGACGGCTGGGAACCGCGCCCAGCCGGATTACCATTGTATCCCTGGGGGGCAGGCCTATATAAGCCCCCCGGGGCACCCATGCAAGGGGGATCGCTCCTATTAGACTAGACCAGATCATATAGGAAGGAGGGAGCTAGCCTCACCTTCTCCTATCTCCAGAAAGCAGCTCTAGGAGCAACCTTGTACTCACTTTGCCATAGTGATCATGCGGAGACCCCCCAGAGCAGCAGTAGGGGTGTTATCTCCACGGAGAGCCCTGAAGCTGGGTAAGATTCACCGGCGTGCATGCCTTCGCCTCATCCTGTTTCCAGGCAGCGGCGACGTTCTACTCGCCCCCACCATGATAAGACATCCTTTGGCATATGTCACATCCAACCCCTGACATTTGGCCCCCATCGTGGGGCATGGTGCACCGCCGTCCGGAGACCTGCTCTGGACGGGAACCCTCTTCCTCCCCAGCGAGCGTAGCCAGCCCGGCACGCCCGATGGCGCTTGCCCCGACGTGCTGCAAAGCATCAACGACGTCTGCGTAGCGAGCGGCCTCGCCGATCTTCTCGGTGAGGCTCACATCTCCGACGAGCCCGCATCCGATGCGGGCACAGGCTGCCCCGAGCGCCGCCTCGTCAGCCTCCTCGACCAACTCCACGTCTCCGGCGAGCCTACCGCGGACTTGGAGTCGGTCGGCTCCACCGACCCGATGCTTGTCGATTCCGACACCGCGTCGCTCGATGCCTTCCCCTCCGACGTGAACGTCTTCGACGATCCTCTCCCACGAGCCGACAGTGGCGGCAGCACCATCACCGAAGTGCTCGTCATCAGCCACGGCGCCGCCTCCGACGAGAACGCCCGCGAAGGCCTGCAGGCCACTTTGCACGATCTGTCTGCCCCCATCCTGGCAGATGCTTACGCCGAAGCGCTGGAGGCACGCCGCCTTGCCCTCCTTGCGGAGGGCCAGAAGATCGCCACCATGAGACGCCTCACGGAGGCCCACCAGCACGAAGTCGACCGCGCCGCCTTCGGCACGCCGCCTCTAGAAGGGCCAAGCCGAGTCGGCGTCATCAAGAAATGCGGCGCGGCCATTGCCAGCATGCTGGGAGCAGACCACCCTGTCTACGCCACGCCCCTCGAGAACCTACGCGCCGCCCAGTCGATCGTTGATGAGCTAAACGGACTGGGGGCCGACGAGCTCCCCTACATGACCAGACGCATCCAGAAGCTGATCGATGCGGCCGCAACCCGGCATGAAGCCGACGTCCGAGCTGGAAGCCCCCCTCGCCAAGAGCACGGCCGATGTCTCCTACGCCGACTGCCGGTGGCGCTCGTGCGAGACAAGAGAAGGAGCCCGCTGCTAGCCGCAGCCGGACTCGTATTACCATCGAGCGCGATGCAGAAGGCCTCCCCCGAGGAGTGGAGCGACGAGGCGACCTGCCGCCTCCTCCGCCTCGCGGGGAAAGATATCCTACCCCGCCGCCTGTCGAGCATCCAACTCTCAGCGGCCGACTTGGTCGCCGTGAAGGAGTCGGCGAGAATCATGCCCACCATCGGATCAACTGCCTAGCGCGATCCCTGGCCCTGGAAGAAGAAGATGATGTCGGCCCGCCGTGTTTTGGCCCCCGCATCCGCGACGAGCCCTTTCCCAAAGGGTTCTCGCTCCCAAGAGACACGCCCAAGTACAACGGCTCCGTGAAGCCGGAAGACTGGTTGATCGACTACTCCATCGCCGTTCGCATAGCGAATGGCAATCGACGTGTTGCCGTGAAATATGTCCCCCTGATGCTCCAAGGCACGGCGCGCACCTATCTCAACAGCCTCAAGCCTTACAGCATCAACAGCTGGCTAGACTTCACCGAAGCCTTCATACGCAACTTCACCAGCACATACAAGCGGGCTCCCATGCCCCGACAGCACTCCTTGTGCGTACAAGGGCCCAGCGAATCGACCCGCGACTACCTCACGCGTTGGGCCGAGGTCCACAACTCCTGCGAAGGAGTGCACGAGGTCCAGGCCATAGAGTACTTCACCGCCGGGTGCCGCGAAGGCACTCTCCTCAAGCACCGACTCCTCTGTGATGAGCCGGTAACCCTTGACGAGCTACTGGTCATCGCCGACAAGTATGCCACGGCCGACTCCTCAATGAAGACCGAGCTCCGGGTAGACGTCTCTGGAAAAGTACTGACGCTGGCTCCCAAGACGCCAGCTGGAGAATCAAGCCGGCGCTCGTATCAGAACGATCACAAGCGCAAAGCCCCTTAGCCGGCTTCTAGCAGTCGGCAGGTGGCCACGATCGAAGAAGAGCAGCCTGAGGGATAGCCGGCTCCGAAGAAACAGAAGGGCGGCAGGCCGGCTTGGCAGCCGGCTTTCTCCTACGAGCAGACTCTAGATGGTCCCTACAAGTTCCACAGCGGTGCCAAGCCGTCGAACCACACCACCCGGAAATGCCACTGGCTCACCCGAATCGCCAAGGGAGACGGCCTCCTGCCTCCCCCGCCTGCTGGGCCGCCGCCTCCACCGTCGTCCCAGCAGCCGGCTGTCAGGCCAGTCGGCGCAATACAAGACGAGTACCCAGAAGAGCACGGAGCCTATGTAGTGTTCACCAGTGTGGCTAACGATCGGCGCAGCCGGCGGCAGCAGCAGCAAGAGGTGAACACAGTAGCATCAAGTACTCCAGAGTTTATGCACTGGTCCGAGAAGCCTATCAGTTGGAGCAGAGTTGATCACCCAGAGGTGATGCTGAGTCCGGGCTCCTACGCCCTGGTCTTAGGTGCCACTTTTGCCACGGATAGGCGGGCCGCTCGCTTCTTGCAAGTGCTGATAGACGGAGGCAGTAGCATCAACATTTTGTACAAGGATACCATGGAGAAGTTAGGAATCAAGCAAAGACAGCTCCAGAGCAGCCGGACTGTGTTCCACGGCATTGTTCCTGGCCTTTCCTGCTCACCAATCGGCAAGATCCTGATAGACGTCCTCTTTGGAGACAAAGATCATTTCCGCCGAGAGCCAGTTTGGTTTGAAGTGGTGGACCTCGAAAGCCCGTACCATGCGCTGCTTGGCCGACCTGCTTTGTCCAAGTTCATGGCGGTCCCCCACTACGCCTACCTCAAGATGAAGATGCCGAGTTCCAAGGGAATTCTGACCATAGCCGGCGACTACAGAAAGTCGTCCGCTTGCGTGGCCGAAAGCAGTCGGCTAGCCGAGTCCCTGGTGATCGCGGCCGAGTGGCGGCTTCTTGACCGAGTTGTGGCAATGGCCGGCAAGCAGCCCGAGATGTCGCCCGACCCCAAGGAGTCTGAAGCTGAAGGTTCGTTCAAGCCGGCCAAAGAGACAAAGAAGATATCCTTGGACCCGGAGCACCCAGAGAGGTACGCTTTCATAGGTGCAAACCTTGACAGCAAATAGGAAGGCGAGCTCTTCGATTTCCTCCGTGAGAATCGAGACATCTTCGCATCGTCCCCTAAAGACATGCCAGGTGTACCGACGGAATTCGCCGAGCACAAGTTACATGTCCGATCTGATGTGAAGCCCGTCAGGCAGCCCTTGCGCCGCTTGTCAGAAGAGAAGAGAAGAGTTGTTGGAGAAGAGATAGCCTGACTCCTGGCAGACGGCTTCATTATGGAAGTGTTTTTCCTAGAATGGTTAGCAAACCCGGTCCTGGTGCTGAAGAAGAACAAGCAGTGGAGGATGTGTATTGACTACACAAGCCTCAACAAAGCTTGCCCCAAGGACCCATTCGCTCTGCCGAGAATTGATCAGGTGATAGACTCCACAGCCGGATGCGAGCTGTTGAGCTTCTTAGATGCATATTCAGGATATCACTAGATCACGCTGAACCCGGCTGATAGACTGAAAACCGCCTTCATCATGCCATTTGGAGCCTTCTGCTACCTGACCATGACGTTCGGCTTGAGGAATGCCGACGCCACCTTTCAGCGTTGCATGCAGAAGTGCCTCCTCAAGCAACTCGGAAAAAACACCCACGTCTACGTAGACGCTGTAGTGGTGAAGACGGAAAAGCATGGAACACTGCTGGAAGACCTCAAGGAAACCTTTGAGAACCTGCGCCGATTCCAAATCAAGCTCAACCCTGAGAAGTGCGTCTTCGGAGTATCGGCCGGCCAACTCCTCGGCTTCCTGGTCTCTGAAAGCGGCATAGAGTGCAACCCTGTGAAAATCAAAGCCATCGAGAGGATGAAGGTACCCAGCCGACTGCTAGATGTGCAAAAAGTTCACCGAATGCTTGGTGTCCATCAGCCGATTCATCAGTCGGCTGGGCGAGAAGGCTC
Organism: Triticum dicoccoides; assembly: GCF_002162155.2. Lineage (NCBI taxonomy): Eukaryota > Viridiplantae > Streptophyta > Magnoliopsida > Poales > Poaceae > Triticum > Triticum dicoccoides. Next base: position 584,619,594 of record NC_041381.1, read on the forward strand.
TCCCTTTATACCAGCTCATGAAGAAGACAACCTTTTTCGAGTGGAACCCCAAGGCAGATGAAGATTTTCTCCAATTAAAGAAAATGTTGACTACTCCCCCTGTGCTGGCGGCACCGACTCCCAAAGAGCCCATGCTCTTGTACATTGCCGCCACCAGCCGGGTAGTCAGCACAGTCATTGTAGTCGAGCGCAAGGAGGAAGGCAAGGCGCTACCTGTCCAGAGACCGGTATATTACCTGAGCGAAGTACTGTCGGCCTCCAAGCAGAACTACCCCCACTACCAAAAGATGTGCTACAGCGTGCACTTTGCCGCCAAGAAGCTGAAGCCTTACTTTCAGGAGCATCCAATCACTGTGGTTTGCACAGCCCCACTAGCCGAGATCATCGGAAGCCGAGATGCTTCTGGCCGAGTGGCCAAATGGGCCATTGAGCTGGCTCCCTACACCATCTACTACCAGCCCCGCACCTCCATCAAGTCGCAAGCACTGGCCGACTTCCTCGTCGACTGGGCCGAGACCCAGTACCTGCCGCCAGCGCCCGACTCCACCCATTGGCGGATGAATTTCGGCGGCTCCAAGATGCGCACCGGCTTGGGAGCCAGCGTTGTCCTCACTTCCCACAAAGGAGACAAGCTCAGATATGCGCTGCAAATCCACTTCGCTGCCTCCAACAACATCGCTGAATATGATGCGCTCATTCACGGGCTCCGGCTTGCCAAAGAACTCGGCATTCGCCGGATCCTGTGTTATGGCGACTCCGACTTGGTGGCCCAGCAGTCATCTGGCGACTGAGACGCCAAGGATGCAAACATGGCGAGCTATCGTTTCCTTGTACAGCAACTCAGCGGATATTTTGAGGGGTGCGAGTTCCTTCACGTGCCAAGAAATAACAACGACCAAGCAGACGCCCTGGAACGAATCGGCTCCACCTGCCAAGCAATACCATCTGGCGTCGCCCTTCAGCGCCTCCTCAAGCCGTCTGTCAAGCCTTGACCAGAATCAGACTCCATCTTTGTGCCGGCTCCCCCCGAAGAAGTCGGATCCGACTCAAGAGCCCCAGCAGTCGGCACGAGAATTCCTGCGAACGACTCCAAGAACGCCGCAGTCGAAGCCGGCCCGGGGACTTCAGAACCCGGCCCGGGGACTACGGCGACCAATCCGAAGACTCCAGAACTCGGCCCGGGGACTGCGCCAGTTGGCCCGGGGACTACATCAATCCAGCAAGCGGGCGCAGACTCCAGCCCGCCGCCTCCCAGCCCAGCCGCCCTCGTCCAAGTCGCAGGACTAACGGTTAAAGAAATAGCAACGCCCTCATGGGCCCAGCCCATTGTCGGTGTCAAAACCGGCGGATCTCGGGTAGGGGGTCCCGAACTGTGCGTCTAGGCGGATGGTAATAGGAGACAAGGGACATGATGATTTACCCAGGTTCGGGCCCTCTTGATGGAGGTAAAACCCTACGTCCTGCTTGATTGATATTGATATTGTGGATGTTTACAAGAGTGGATCTACCACGAGATCAAGGAGGCTAAACCCTAGGAGCTAGCCTATGGTATGATTGTAATGGTTGTTGTTGTTGTGTCCTACGGACTAGAGCCATCCGGTTTATATAGACACCGGAGAGGGCTAGGGTTACATAGAGTCGGTTACAATAGTAGGAGATCTACGTATCCGTATCTCCAAGCTTGCCTTCCACGCCAAGGAAAGTCCCATCCGGACACGGGACAAAGTCTTGAATCTTGTATCTTCATAGTCTTGGAGTCTGGTCGATGATGATGATAGTCCGGCCGATGATAGTTCGGCCGATGATGGTAGTCCGGCTATCCGGACACCCCCTAATCCGGGACTCCCTCAGTAGCCCCCGAACCAGGCTTCAATGACGATAAGTCCAGCGCGTATATTGCTTGGCATTGCAAGGCGGGTTCCTCCTCTGAATGATAGAAGATTGTGAACACCAGGATAGTGTCCGGCTCTGCAAAATAAATTCCACATTCCACCGTAGAGAGAATAATATATACACAAGTTCAATCTGCTGACGTTTTTTGCGGCATGACATCACGCCACTACCAAGCCATTACTTGAATCGTTTTTTACTCTACCACCTCAGCGCATTTAGCGAAGCGGTTTCCTTGGCACGTCTTGTCGAAGCAGAGATCGTGTTCCCCCTTAATCCGGGATTCTCATCAATACGGATGTGAGTAACCCAACCGCGCCATTGATGGTGATGCTTGGGGGATAAGCGAGTTTTACCAGGACGGTGGGGGACGCGTAGACTTCGCCCGCCCATATAAGGGATAAGGATTCACCTTTTCACCTACGCCTTCTTCCTCCTTTGCTTATCCATCTCCGCGCACTCGAGCTCCAGCGCCCAAGCCCGCACATCCCGTCTCAACCTTCCCCAGTCATGTCTGGAGCGGGAGGCAAGTGGATGACCTCCTCTGTTACGGAGGAGCACATCGAAAGACTGCGCAGCGCCGGCTACCTGTCCGACGACATTGCGCACCGGCTGCCCGACGAGGGGCAGCTCATCCCCACCCCCAGGCCCCATGAGAGGGTCGTTTTTCTTCCCCAGTTCCTTCGCGGAGTGGGCTTTCCACTTCACCCCTTTGTCCGGGGGCTCATGTTCTACTACGGCCTGGATTTCCATGATCTGGCGCCGAACTTCATTCTCAACATCTCGGCGTTTATCGTTGTGTGTGAGGCCTTCCTCTGCATCTAGCCCCACTTCGGCTTGTGGCTCAAGACCTTCAATGTCAAGCCGAAGGTAGTGAAAGGCACTCAAGCGGAGTGCGGAGGCGCCATGTTGGGCAAGATGCCCAACATCCTTTGGTTCGAAGGGGCCTTCGTGGAATCCGTCAAGGGGTGGCAATCGGGGTGGTTCTATATCACCGAGCCGCGCGACCCTACGTGGGCGGCGGCCCCCGAGTTCAGATCTGTTATCCCCATGCAGCTCACCTCCTGGAAAGAGAAGGGCATGCTGTGGGGTAGTTCGGAGGAGCTGACGGGACTCCAAGCCTGTATCCAGAAGCTGGTAAAGAAGCTCAGGCTGGTTAACGTGGTCCAAGTCATGCTCGTCCGCCGGATTCTCCCATGCCAGGAGCGGGCATTCAATCTGTGGGACTTCAATCCGGAGCAGCACCAGGCGCTGAGCGGGCTCTTCGACATGATGTACGAAGGCGCCTGGAGGGTGCTGTTTAAGGGCGCCGAAGCCCCCGCATCCGCGACTGAAGATCGCGGATTTTGCTCGCAGCGTTAAGCCGACGAGGTAAGTGATTCTACCCCTTTACGGGACACTTGCTTTTCATAGTTTGACTCTATGCGGGTTTTAATTTCCCCTTTTCCTTTGACAGGACTGGATGAGGAAGGCGGAGCAGATTATCTGCCCGGCTCCTATGCCAGAAAACCCAGTAGACGCCCATCTAGCGAGGCTGCTGGTTCCGGCACCGCACGTGGTGGCGGAGAAGAAGGCCAAGAAGGAGGCCACGGGTGCTCGAAAGAGTTCCCATTTTTAGGTGTCCGACGACTCCGGGGCGGACTCCTCCCCCGAAAACGAGGAGGAGAAAGAGGACTCTCTCCCAGAGGAGGGAGAGAGGAAGAGGAAGGCTTCCCCAACAAGGGAGGCCGAAGGGTCCAAGAGGGGAAGGACTATTCCCCCGGACAGCTCCGCCAACATCAACGTTGGCGAGGAAGAATGGCCTTCAAGGGCCAGGCCTCCGGCGAGATCGTAAGTATCCGGATTCCTAAATGATTTATAATTTCTTTTTCTGCGTCACATAGTGTCATTCTGATGCCGCATGCTGCCTGTAGTGCAGCCAATGATGATCTCCCCGCTTCATCGAGCGGGTCATTGGCTCCGTCGGATGTAGACTCCATCCCGACCGCCTCCACCCCTCGCGACACCGAGGACGCCGAGGTGGGATCCCAAGAAGGGACCCATCAGGGGGAGGCTCCGGAGGCGCCACAAGGCGGCCTCCCGGACTTTGCGCCGGACTCCACATCAGATCCCGCAGTGGTTCCGGAGTTCGGCCGGCGGCCCCTTCGCACGAAGGGCAAGACCGTGACGCCGGCAGCTTCTGTCCAACCGGAGGTGCCGGAAAATTTGTTGGAGGCGCTGCAGAGCGCTTCCATCGAGGAAGAACACCGCACTATTATGAGTGCGGTGATTCAGAAGGTACAGCTTGCCAAGAGCGGGCTGACCGAAGCCTGCAATAGCCTTTTATCAGGCTTTGAGGTAAGAGGTTAAAAATATGCAATGTAATACCGCATAGACAGTAGCCCCTGATGCTCGGTTCGGTGTTCGGAAAGAAAAGCCGGACGGAGGATCTAACAAAAAGAAGATATACGCAGGGTTGCTAAAAAATTATGTCAATATGGGTTGCAGGCTGCACTGCTGACCTCTGCCGCACTGACTGCGGAGGTCGGTGCTTTGAAGCAGGAGCTGGAGCGGTCCGAGCAAGAGCTCGGCCGCGCCAAGAAGCAGCTCCAGGACAAAGAAGGTGAGTAACACCACTTTGAACTTGTACCTTACAGAAAAGGATTTAGGTTGCAACAAAAAATAACAAGGATAACATGGGTACTGCAGGGGCCACGAACGAGGTGGCGACCCTGAAGGAGGCCGTGTCCGCGGCCGAACGCAATGCGGCCGCGGAACGGGCAGAGCGAGAAAAGCAGGAGGCGCGGGTGGCGGTGGTTCGGCAAGAGCTCCAGGCTCTCATGGAAAAGCATGAGATTTTGGAGCGTGACTCAAAGACTCGAGAGTCCGAGCTTGCCTCGGCTCTCGAAAGTGCCAAAACTGCCAAGGCCGATGCCCATAAGTCCCCGAATTCGGAGCTCTCCAGGGGCGTTTGCAGATGTGCCTTGCAGCGTGTCTGATGCCGCCGCATTCTATCGAGCCGAGGAGGGGAGCTCAATGGAGAAGGTCTTCTGGTCTCAGTATGCTGAGGCCGGCCATTCGGTGCCCCCTAGCGACCAGCTGACGCAGCTGGTCGAGCTCCACAAGGTGGCGGAGCAGGCCATGAAGGGCCTCATAGTCCGGCTGTGGCCTGGAGAGGCCATGCCTGGGAGCTACTTCGGCCTCGTGCGACGGTTGGTGGATGCGTGCCCCTGGGTGGAGGTTATCAAGCGCTCCGCCTGTATTGAAGGTGCTCGTCGGGCCCTTGCCCGCGCAAAGGTGCGTTGGGGCAAGCTGGATGCGGAGAAGCTAATCACTGACGCGCCACCAGCGGGCAAGGAATATCGTGCACCCGAGATGTACTATAAGACTGTCCTGAAGGCTGCCCGCAAGATTGCGGATGAGTGCCCCAGGGATGTAATTATTGAGTAAATTCGCAATGTGTTATCCTGTGCGCTGAAAACTTTGTTCATATGCGCTAAGCAACGCTTGTTAATTTAAAATATTACCTTCTGTGCGGCCGTTTATTAAATCTGAGAGATGGCAAGTCGTCGGCTTCAGCCCCCATGCCACGAGTGCTGGGGTGTTCGGGATAAACTTGAGCACTCTTGTTCCCATTTTTGGGTCCATCTAGGGAGGCGCTCAACACAACGAACAAGGCAACCGGACTTATAGTGCTTGAACACTCTCACTTAGCCATAGAATTCTATAATTTTAAATTTCGGCGAAGCCCCTAGTATTCGGACGACCGAATTCGGGGCGCTATCCACGCCTTCGTCGGACATTATCCGGTACTTCGCTCGAAGCGGCGTAGGTCTTTAAGGACCCGAAAAGACCTCTCGAACAGCGACCAGTCTCTCGCCTTATCATGACAGTCAGTTTTAGCTTTCTCCACTGAGGCGTTAACCCGGCTCAACCGGGGCGCAATCGCAGTGGTTCTCCCAGTGCTACCTTAGCCGATAGAACGGAACGTAAGGTGCCAAACATGGGAGCCGGGCAAACGCAACTATTGACCCAGGACATGATTCGGAGCCGATTCATATAATGCTATAAGTTCGGGGTGCCGCACTTGTGAAAGTGTGCGGACTTTATCACACCATAATGCGGGGAACATAAGCCCCTGGTGTATTTGGCCGTACCAAAATGTACGGATGCAACATGTCGTAAATGAACATATATATAAGGCAATGCAATTATGGGCAAAAACTGCTGCATTTTATTCGAGAAGATTTGTTATGAGTGCGGAATGATACAAATAGTGCGGAAAGCAAGGGATTGGACGAATTAAAGGCGTCTCCCTCCAGGGGTAGGCCGCAGAATGGTGTATTTAACAAATTTAATGCTCGTAATGGAGACCACCTGAGTGTTCGTCGCAGCCTTTGTCCCTCCCTAGCTGTTGCATCATGAGTTCGGCAGGTTCGCCGCCGGACAGCGTTCTGTATAAAAAAGAGAGAAATAAAAGATAAAAAGAGCGACACACTTGGGAGCCCCTGGTGTGGTCGAACCGCACTCTGGGTCTGTTGTGGTTGTGCCTCTCCCCCTATGCCCATGGTATCTCCAGGGCGTAATTATATACGCGGAGAGTTTGTCTTACAATTGTGCGAGGGCTGGGGTTGAGGCCGCATTGCTACGCGTGCTCGGAACGTGCCAGGTGGTCTTGGTTGATGTTTCTCCAGGCGCGTTTGGCCGTGTCCGGTCGTTTAACAGTCGGACTCGAAAATTGCCTCAAAAGGCTGCTCTGTACTTCTGCCGCGAGAGCCGCTGTATGTTCCTCCGTTCGGAGGGAGCGTTACGTGTTTCCATTGACCGTGATGACTCCACGAGGGCCTGGCATCTTGAGCTTAAGGTATGCATAATGCGGCACCGCATTGAATTTTGCGAACGCGGTTCGTCCGAGCAGAGCGTGATAGCCACTGCAGAATGGGACTATGTCGAAGATTAACTCCTCGTTTCGGAAATTATCCGGGGATCCGAAGACCACTTCCAGTGTAACTGAGCCTATACAACTGGCCTCGACACCTGGTATGACGCCTTTGAAGGTTGTCTTTGTAGGTTTAATCCTTGAAGGGTCTATGCCCATCTTTCGCACTGTATCCTGATAAAGCAGGTTCAGGCTACTGCCGCCGTCCATCAGGACTCTCGTGAGGTGAAATCCATCGACGATTGGGTCTAAAACCAATGCGGTGAATCCGCCATGGCGCATACTGGTCGGATGGTCTCTTCGATCGAAAGTGATCGGGCAAGAGGACCATGGGTTGAATTTTGGGGCGACTGGCTCCATCGCGTATACGTCCCTTAGTGCACGCTTCCGCTCCCTCTTGGGTATATGCGTTGCGTATATCATGTTTACCGTCCGAACTTGAGGGGGGAATCCCTTTTGTCCTCTGTTGTTCGGCGGCCGGGTCTCTTCCTCGCCATTGCTGTGTAGCCCCTTGTCATTGTTTTCGGCGATTAATTTGCCTGCCTGCTTGAATACCCAACAATCTCTGTTGGTGTGGTTAGCTGGCTTTTTTGGGGGTTCCATGTATTTGACAAGAGCGGTCGAGTATTCGGTCCAAATTGGACGGGCCCGGAGTGGTTCTTTTGAATGGCTTCTTCCGTTGACTGGGCTTGGAGCCTCGGAATCCGGCGTTGACTGCCGTATCCTCATTGCTGTCGCCGTTAATGCGGCGTTTGTTTTTGTTTCGATGCGACCTGCCATTGTGGTCCTTGGTATCTGGACTGCCAGCGTTTTTGCTGAGGTTGTTGCTGCGAGCTAGCCAGCTATCCTCTCCCGCACAGAAGCGGGTCATGAGTGATGTGAGGGCTGCCATGGATTTCGGCTTTTCCTGTCCTAGGTGCCGGGCCAGCCACTCGTCGCGGATGTTATGTTTGAAGGCAGCGAGGGCCTCTGCATCCGGACAGTTGACGATTTGATTTTTCTTTGTTAAGAACCGTGTCCAGAATTGCCTGGCCGATTCGTCTGGCTGCTGGATTATGAGGCTTAGGTCATCTGCGTCCGGTGGTTGCACATACGTGCCCTGGAAGTTGTCAAGGAATGCGGCTTCCAGGTCTTCCCAGCATCCAATTGACTCTGCGGGCAGGCTGTTAAGCCAATGCCGAGCTGGTCCTTTAAGCTTGAGCGGGAGATATTTGATGGCGTGAAGATCGTCGCCGCGGGCCATATGTATATGGAGGAGATAATCCTCGATCCAAACCGCGGGGTCTGTTGTGCCATCGTAGGATTCGATATTAACGGGTTTAAACCCTTCAGGGATTTGATGATCCATTACTTCGTCAGTGAAGCATAGTGGGTGCGCGGCGCCTCTGTATTGAGCAATATCGCGACGTAGCTCGAGAGAGCGTTGTCTGCTGTGTTCGGCCCGGCCGGAGTAGTTGTATCCGGCGCGACGGTATTCGTCGTGGGTCTTGGGGCGCCCACGTGATCCATAGATAGATCTGGATTGTCTTGCCTAGTCCTCCAATATATCCCGCAAGTCCGGCGCGTTCCCCCATGGCTTCATGCTTTTTGAGCGGTGCCGGGGTACAGTTTTGGTGGAGGGCTTGCATGCCTCTCTGTCGCGGCCACGAGGTGGTCGGTCTGCCGTATTGTGCGCTGGTGATGCAGGTTTGTACGCTTCCTCCTCTAGTCGGGGGAGCAACTTGCGTTTTGGGTAACTTTTGGAGGGGCGTTCGAGTTCATACTCTTCGGCCGCGAGGACCTCGGTCCATCTGTCGGCCAGTAGGTCTTGATCAGCTTGAAGCTGTTGCTGCTTTTTCTTTAGGCTGTTTTCCATGGCCATTAGCCTGCGTCTGAAACGCTCTTGTTCGACGGGATCCTCAGGCACGACGAATTCGTCGTCGTCGAGGCTTGCCTCGTCTCCGGAGGTAGGTAAGTAATTATCATCCTCGACCTCTTCGTCTGCCGCCCTCTTGTGAGGGCTTGCTTCTGCCTCCTCCTGCGCTGGATTGTCCTGGAGGGGGTTGTCTTCGGCACTTTCTGGGGTGTTATTATCTCCTGTGCCGGAATCTCTATTCTTGCTGTGGCGGGATTTAGAGCGGCGCCGCTGATGTTGGCGCTTCGGCTGTTTCTTTAAGGAATCGGCCTCCGTTGCTTCTTCGCTGTCCCCATCTTTTGGGGTGTCCACCATATATATGTCGTATGACGAGGTGGTCTTCCAGTGTCCTGTAGGCACTGGTTCTTGATAGTCTCCGTCATCGTCGTCCATATCGTCGATGTCTTCGGAGTCGTAGTCGAGTACGTCGGTTAGATCGTCGACAGTGGCTACGAAGTGGGTGGTGGGTGGGCTCTGAATTTCTTCGTCGTCCGCGTCCCAACCATCCTGGCCGTAGTTCGGCCAGGGCTCTCCGGATAGCGAGAGATGCTTCAGCGAATTTAAGATATCGCCAAAGGGTGAGTGTTGAAAGATGTCCGCAGCGGTGAATTCCATGATCGGCGCCCAATCGGATTCGACTGGCAGGGGCGCAGGAGGTTCGGAGTCCGGCAGAGAGTCCGGCACCTCGGAGTCATGAGCTTTATGTGGGACAAGGTAAGTGTTCGGCTCCATCGCCGTAGAAGTTGCAGCTCCCGAGGCGGTGTCCAGCCTTCCGTCCTCGATCTGAGCGATCGGCTCCGGACTATGGGTCGGAGCGGATTCGTGTGCGGCCTCCAAGGTGCTGTCCGGCGGCAGAGTTAGGTCGTGCCCATCGTGACAGCGCGGCATGCTCGGCTGTGGCTCAGATCCATCAAAGATCAAGTCCCCGCGGATATCGGCCGTGAAGTTTAGGCTTCCAAACCCGACCTGACGGCCAGGGGCGTAGCTTTCGATCTGGTCCAGATGGCCAAGTGAGTTGGCCCGCAGTGCGAAGCCGCCGAATACGAAGATCTGTCTGGGGAGAAAAGTCTCACCCAGGACTGCGTCGTTGTCGATTGAAGAGGCCATCAAGCCTATCGGTGACGACAGAGAGGAACTCTCAATGAAAGCACCAATGTCGGTGTCAAAACCGGCGGATCTCGGGTAGGGGGTCCCGAACTATGCGTCTAGGCGGATGGTAACAGGAGACAAGGGACACGATGTTTTACCCAGGTTCGGGCCCTCTTGATGGAGGTAAAACCCTACGTCCTGCTTGATTGATATTGATATTGTGGATGTTTACAAGAGTGGATCTACCACGAGATCAAGGAGGCTAAACCCTAGAAGCTAGCCTATGGTATGATTGTAATGGTTGTTGTTGTTGTGTTCTACGGACTAGAGCCATCCGATTTATATAGACACTGGAGAGGGCTAGGGTTACATAGAGTCGGTTACAATAGTAGGAGATCTACGTATCCGTATCGCCAAGCTTGCCTTCCACGCCAAGGAAAGTCCCATTCGGACACGGGACGAAGTCTTCAATCTTGTATCTTCATAGTCTTGGATTCCGGTCGATGATGATGATAGTCCGGCCGATGATAGTTCGGCCGATGATGGTAGTCCGGCTATCCGGACACCCCCTAATCCTGGACTCCCTCACCCATACTCAAGTTTCTAGTGAGCAAAGAGCTGCCAACTGATGAAATCCTGGCTCGGCAAGTACAACACCGAGCGGCATCTTACACCATAGTCAACAGAGAGCTGGTCAGGCGCAGTGTCACTGGTGTCTACCAGCGTTGCGTCGAGCCAGAGCAAGGCCAAGCAATTCTCAAAGACATCCATCAAGGCGAGTGCGGCCACCATGCGGCTTCAAGAGCACTCGTCGCCAAAGCCTTCCGGCACAGTTTCTTCTGGCCAACCGCCTTGGAAGAGGCCAAAGAATTGGTCCAAAAGTGCAAAGGGTGCCAGAAGTTCCGCTCCAAGCCACATCAGCCGGCTTCCGCACTCAAGACTATCCCCATCGCCTGGCCCTTTGCGGTTTGGGGCCTGGACATGGTGGGACCATTCAAAACAGCACGAGGCGGCCTAACTCACTTACTTGTCGCGGTGGACAAGTTCACCAAGTGGATAGAAGTAAAGCCCATCAAGAAGTTGAATGGTCCGACTACAGTGACTTTCATCGCCGACATCACGACTCGGTACGGCATACCACACAACATCATCACCGACAATGGCACGAATTTCACCAAAGGTGCCTTGGCCCGTTTCTGCGCGATACAGGGCATCCGACTGGACTTAGCGTCAGTTGCCCATCCGCAGTCAAACGGCCAGGTAGAGCGAGCAAACGGCCTCATCCTGTCCGGCATCAAGCCTCGGCTAGTCGAACCACTGGAACGTTCGGCCGGCTGTTGGCTTGACGAGTTGCCAAATGTCCTCTGGAGTCTGCGCACAACTCCAAACAAGTCAACCGACTTCACACCTTTCTTCCTCGTCTACGGTGTTGAAGCCATCATCCCGACGGACATAGAGTTTGACTCCCCGCGAGTCACCATGTACACCAAGGAGGAGGCAGAAGAAGCACGTCAAGATGGTGTCGATCTGCTGGAAGAGGGCCGGCTGTTGGCGCTCAGCCGATCTAGCATCTACCAGCAGAGCCTGCGCCGATACTACAACAGGAAGGTCAGGCCGAGATCTTTCCAAGAGGGCAACCTTGTGCTCCGACTGATCCAGCAAACAGCCGGCCAGCACAAGCTGTCGGCACCTTGGGAAGGCCCCTTCATTATCAACAAAGTGCTGGGCAACGACTCCTATTACCTGATCGACGCTCAGAAGCCCCGAGCACGCAAGAGGGACGACTCCGGCAAAGAGACGGAACGCCCATGGAATGCAAATCTTCTTCGAAGATTTTATAGTTGATGCAGTATGTATCACGCTAACCTTTGTATTAAAGTACCAAGACTTTGGGCCCCCCGAGACGAGCTCGGGGACTGCCCTTTTTGTTATCTGTATGATAAGAATTATGCCTTCGAGTATATTACTCTTTTCTTATGCCACTTGGCACCGGGCTCGACTAGTCGGCCCGGTGACTTGCCGCCTCGCGCTATGAAATGCTTCCCGCTGTCGGACAAGTAGTGTGTGGTGCCTAAGCCGTCTCCTGTCAGAAGCCGCAGCTCGCAGAGCGACTGTTTGGTGGGCAGGAGTAAGGAAGAATGGGCGCCCACATGAAAAATGGCTAAGGACTCAAAGCATAAGCATAGCCTAAGCCGGCTTCCAGCCTCTCTTAGCAAAGCCGACTCTTTAGAAGTCGGCTTGCCGCTTTCTATCCAACTTGTTAAAAGACTCTAAAAAATGGCCAAGTACTTGCCTTCCCAAAATAGCCAAGCATTTGATCCAGAGGCGGTCTGCAGAGCGGCCGTCTGACTGGCAAGGCGGCGACTAAGGGAAGGCGGCAAAGGAAAAAGCCAAAAGAGCAATGAGCAAGGAAAGATAGAACTCGGATAAATATTTACATAGGCCCTTGGCCGAATCTTCAAACAGAAGTTCAAAATACACCCCACGGGTGGAATAGTTCGAATTAACAAGTTCTTCAAAGACTACTAGAACAGATAAAATGAAGGCAAGAACGGCAGCCTAGGAAGCGGCAGACGGGTTCGGAGGGTCGGAAGAGACGGCGGTGTCAGGCGCCGGGGCGGCCGGCTGGACGGTCTCGGCTTGGTCGTCTCCGGCGGCAGCCGGATCGGTTGGGCACGGCTCGTTGCTGGAGGCGCAGTCGAGCTGAGGCTGGTCGCTCACTCCGCCTTCTGGCGCCTCCGTCTCACCTCCGTCCTCCGCCTCACCTTCCTCCTCGGCGCTGGAACCGATCACCTCCGCCGAGTCCTCGTCATAATCCGGGTTCATCCCGAACCACTCCGGCGGCGCCTCCCTGCCGTCTTCAGCCCGATCAGGGACGAAGATGCTGGTGTCGGCATAGTCAGCGATCGCCGCAGCACGAGCGACGAGGGCATCTTCCACAGCTACCAGCTCCGCCTGGGCCTCTGACCGGAACGCGGCCAGTCGGTCCAGGTCCAGCCCTGGATACCACGCCTTGACGAATTCCAAGGCCCGGCTCCAGCCCGGGCCGAGGAACCCTTCCAAGCCTCAAGACGACCAGCTGCAACCTCCAGCCAGTCGGCAGTCCGACTGGCAGTGCGCAGAACCGGCATGTCTGGCCACAGGGCGGCAATGTCCTGGGCGCCGGCACGTTGAAGCCGGCGCAGCATCCGGTGGGCCGGCCGCAGACGAGCCTCGATGCTCAGAAGCTGCTCATCGAGGGTCCGGGGGGCGTTGGCGGCAATCTCCGCACCATCTGCCCTCTGCGCCTCGCGATCAACCTCGATGGCTTGAGTGGCCGCCTGTGAGTGGCCGGGGAAGAAGTCTGCCAAGACAAAAAAGAAGCAATACAAAATCAGGTGTCAGCCCGACCCAGAGTCGGCGGCTCGAAGGAAACAAAGAAACTCACCGTCGACGATGTCCTCGATCTCATGGAAGCCGGAGGTCAGCTGTGCCTCCTTGTCGGTCCAGGAGGAGCGCTCGCTTTCAAACTCAGCCAGGAGAGCAGCCTCTCTCTTCTCTGCCTCGTCCTGCGCCTTCTTGAGCAGCTCCTTCTGCTCCGACAGTTGCGCGGCCAGCAGGTTGCGCTCCGCGGCGAGTTTGCTGCACTCCTCCCCCTAGGCACGCAAGGCGGTGTTGGCCTCGCCCAGCTGCTGTTGGAGAGTGGTGTTGGCCTCTGAAGAATAAAAGGAAAATACGTTAAGTCGTCACCAAAGAAGGTCGCCGGGAAGATCCGGCCCGACTGCATAGCAGTCGGCCCGAATCTCGGGGACTACAGCCCAGGGGTGCGCCAGCGCGCCCCCGCGAAGAAGAAGGAGGACTCACTCCGACTCTCCGATAGGTCGGCAGTCCACCTGCCCAACTCCTCGACATTGCGGTTGAAGGCAATGACGCGGAGGTTGTGATACTCCTGTGATAAGAATTTCCAGACGAAGATAAGTATTGGAACTCGCCAGGAGTTCCAGGCCGCCTGCTCGGCAGCCGACCCGAAACTCGGGGACTACACCCAGTGGGTGCGCTGGCGCGCCCCCACAGAGAAGAACAAGGAAAAAACAAAGTCAAAAAAGAAAGCATACCCGGACGGCAACTCGCGACGCCAGATGCGCCATGGTGCAGGCCTGGATAGCGTCGCCCTCGGCTCACAGTTTCGCCTGAACATCCAGAAGCGCCTGGTTCAGCGGGCCCGTGCCGCCTCCTCGCACCCACCCAACGGGCGCGGCACCCGTCGCCTCGGCGTCTGGGATGGCCGAGCTGGCGGCGCCGGTCTCCAGGGGGCGTGGCGCCGAAGTCGCCTTCTCAAGGCGGCGGCGCGTTGGTGAGGCGACTTGGAGGAGCAGCCTCGCCACGGACTCGTCCTCAGTTGGCGGCACTGGCGGGCCCGCCGGCTGTTTACCCTGCACGCTCCCGGACGGCGGCGGAGGCGGCGGTGGCGGCACGGCCGTGTCCGACATGGAGGCCTCGCTGCTATCCCTCTACATGACGGGGTTCTCGCCGCCGGCCTCCCCAGTCTGCCCAGTGAACTCCGGGGGCGGTGGCGCGGAGTTCAGCGGGACGACGAGCAACGCCGATTGGTGGTGCGCGGCCTCCTCAGCTTGCTGCCCTGCTGCAACGGCGGCTTCGGCCTCATCCAATTTCCTCTGGGCGGAGGCCGCCGCCTTTTCAGCCTCCACCTTCTCCAGACGGGCGGCCTCGTCCTCGTCGCGCTTCTCCCGTGCGTTCCTCTCCGTCACCTCCCGGAGGTCGGCGGCAGGGTCAATCCGCCAAGTAGTGGCGGACGTCTCTGCCGACCCCATGACGGAGGCGGCGGCGACCCTCTCAAAAGTAAGGGGAGCCCTGAAGCGAGAAAGGCATGTAAATGATTTGGGCAAAATTCACTAGTAAAAGACAAGACAAAGGCGGAGGCACTTACGCGGAGACCAGTGGAGGATTCTTCACTTCCTTACGGAAGCGGTTGGCCTTCGCGATCGCCTCCTCCCGCTTGGTTGCGGCGGCCGCCCCCTTGAACTTCTTCGACCGACCGCCAAGCAGGCTCGGCCTGGCTCGGCACCTCTTCACGCCGCCTTGACCATCCAAGCCGGCGGAGGAACGAGGCGGGGCGACTTCCCCCTCGGCGTCGTCATCAGGCCAGTCGGCAAAGGTGGCCGAGGGCCTGAAGCCTCCTCCTCTCCCTCCTCCTCCTCCTTCGGCGTCGGCCTCCATCACCGCGGCCCCCAAGTCAGGGTCATCGACGTCGCTCTCCGCTTGGTCGGGGACGAACTGACGGGGCGGGCCCGCGGTGCCGGCTGAAGGCTGGATAAGGGGGTTCTGACTCAAGAAAAAACCAAAGAGATCAGAAGTCGGATTCGGCTGCAAAGAAGATAGAAGAAAAAGAAAGACGACTTACAGCAGGCGGGGGGTTGGTGCGCGAGTACGGCTCCTTGCCGAACCGCCAATCCGCCGTGAGACTGTAGTTCGCGATGTAGTTCACCGTGTCCGCCACCTCCTCGTGGGGCATGTCCTTGGAGCACATCCGACTCGGGTCCCGGTGGCCGCTCATCTGATAGATTAGATGAGGTCGGCGTTGGAGCGGGAGGACTCGGCGCGCCACAAAGGCGGCCAGCAGGTCGGCCCGAGTCAGACCCTCCGACTGCGTCAACACTCAGAGTCACGCAACGGCGGCGGCCCCAGCGGGAGTCAGCATCTTGACTCGGTGGGACCAGCTGGGGAGCCTCCCAGCCGGAGCGCCGGCTTCGTAAGGCAGCAGATTGACCCAGTCGCCGTCTGGGGCGACGTTCTTCACGTAAAAATATGACCGCTGCCACATCTTCACCGACTTGATCAGCGGAATGCTGGGGAATGAGTTGTCGGCCGTCGATCTCCGTATCGCGATGAAGGCACCACACTGGGCCGGCACGCCGGCGACGTGCGTGCCAAGCTTGGACTGGAAGAATTCCCCCCATAGCTCGATGGTGGGGAGAACGCCGAGGAAGCCTTCGCACAGGGTGGCGAAGGCAGCCAGCAGCACCACCGTGTTCGGGGTGGCGTGGTGCGGCTGGAGCCCGTGGAACTCCAAGAAGGAGCGGAAGAAGCCGCTCGCCGGCAGCCCAGGCCGCACATGAGGTGCGAGCGGAATACGACCCGCTCGCCCTCCTCCGGCGCCGGCGATATTTCCCTCTCCGGCGTGGCACGGGCTCGCAATAGGTCCACGCCGGGGAGGCGACGCATCCTGCGGAGGAACTCGATATGGTCGTCGTCCACCTCGGAGCCATCCCACACACCGGAGCGCACGGCGGGAGGTGCAGCGGCGGAGGAAGAGCTCATCGCTGCGAGCGTGGCCTGGTTCGGTGCGGCGGCGAGAGGAAGAAGAAGCAAGAAGAAAGCAGAGGGAGTAGGGGAAATGGGCGCGCGTGCTCCACTGCCCCCTCCTCCCGCCTACTTATAGGCTCGTGGGCTGAGAAGCCGATGGGGCGGGCGTGGGATTAATTGTGCACAGGCCCCCACACCCCCACGATTTACCACACAGAGTAACTGCGCGCAGTTACGACGTGGGAATCCCAACGGCCTGCCCGGCCGCAGCGGATCCGTTCGCGTGCCGAGGCGCGGTAGTGGCGGGCCCTGCCTGAGGCCCTGTCCCGTCGCGCGCGTGGGGGGTCAGACTAACCCTGCCACGTGGCGTCACGCGACAGACTTGCAACAGGCGGCTGCCCGGAAGCTTATCAGGCACGCTGCCTGAACCCCGCTACGACCTTCAAGCTCTCTAAGAGGCGAGACGGCTTTCTGCGAGTCCGACTCCAGCTAGTCGGCCTGGAGGAAGACGGCGGGCCAGGACCAGATTCCACCAGAAGGAAGAAACTGTTGAGACTCCTCGACATATCACCCTCGGCGTCTCACCAGCTTCGGGGACTACTGTCAGAGTAATGGGCCACGGGTAGGCTAACCCGAGCCCCAGAACCTTTCAAAATATTGGGGCAGACTGCGCCCCTCAAGACTCCGCGATAAGGAGCCACCTCCTGGGAGTCGGCGGCAAGGCCGCCGACTGTCCCTCACTGCCAAGTCCCAGGGACGGCTTTGAGATAGGCCGACTCCTGTTGGCGGCTTCCAGAGAAGCCGGCTATGGGAGTTGGCCCGCGACTCCAACCACCCCCTGCCTTCACCACGGTGGACGGGGCGGGGTACGGTCACTGCGTGGCCGTCCCTGCCCCGCTTACGAAGGGCTGGCAAGGCTATAGTGCGCCGTATCACTGGAGATCTCCATCGTGGCGCGGCACTATTGCCATGCCCGCCCTGACCTTAGCCCCCGTGGGCGGCGCACTGTGCCCACGACGGCTTACCTGTATGGCCTAGAGACGGCGGGACCCGCCCATCAGCGGGGGTACAGAAGATGGCAAGAGCGCCACAAAGACGGTCCCGTGGGAGTCGGCCGGCCCCTCCCACGGGCCCCACACGCCATTAACCAGACAAGACGGGGAATGGCGACAGTGATCATCCGCCAGGCGGCGGCAATGTTGCCACGACCCCATGACCAAGCCCGCGTCATTGGAAGCACGACTACAGTACCAGGCCTGTCGGTGGGGCCCACCAGTCGGCGGGCCCCAGCAGTCGGCAGAGAAGACGGCGGCCTGAGAGACAGACGGCTGGGACCCGCGCCCAGCCGGATTACCATTGTATCCCTGGGGGGTAGGCCTATATAATCCCCCCAAGGCACCCATGCAAGGGGGATTGCTCCTATTAGACTAGACCAGATCATATAGGAAGGATGGAGCTAGCCTCACCTTCTCCTACCTCCAGAAAACAGCTCAAGGAGCAACCTTGTACTCACTTTGCCATAGTGATCATGCAAAGACCCTACAGAGTAGCAGTAGGGGTGTTATCTCCATGGAGAGCCCTGAAGCTGGGTAAGATTCGCCGGCGTGCATGCCTTCGCCTCATCCCGTTTCCAGGCACCGGCGACGTTCTACTCGCCCCCACCATGATAAGCCATCCTTTGGCATATGTCGCATCCAACCCCCGACATTACTGCCGAGCAATTGATAGAAGAGCGCATAATTATGACGACATCTAAGGCAATGATCATGAATATAGGCATCAAGTCTGTGTCAAGTAGACCGAAACGATCCTGCATCTACTACTATTACTCCACACATCAACCGCTATCCAGCATGCATCTAGAGTATTAAGTTCATAAAGAACGGAGTAACACATTAAGTAAGATGACATGATGTAGAGGAATTAACTCAAGCAATATGATGAAAACCCCATATTTTTATCCCCGGTGGCAACAACAAAATACGTGCCTTGCTGCCCCTACTGTCGCTTGAAAAGGACACCGCAAGATTGAACCCAAAGCTAAGCACTTCTACCATTGCAAGAAAAACCAATCTAGTAGGCCAACCTAAACTGATAATTCAAAGAGACTTGCAAAGATATCAAATCATGCATATAAGAATTTAGAGAAGACTCAAATAATATTCATAGATAATCTGATCATAATTCCACAATTCATCGGATCTTAGCAAACACACCGCAAAAGAGTATTACATCGAATAGATCTCCAAGAACATCGAGGAGAATGATACATCTCCAACGTATCTATAATTTTTTATTGTTTCATGCTATTATATGACCTGTTTTGGATGTTTAATGGGCTTTACTATGCACTTTTATATTATTTTTGGGACTAACGTATTAACCGGAGGCCCAGTCCAAATTGTTGTTTTTGGCCTATTTTAGTGTTTCATAGAAAAGGAATATCAAACCCTGAAAACATCCAGGAGCACCACGAAACCCTATTTCCACCACCGCAACCTTCTGTACCCGTGAGATCCCATCTTGGGGCCTTTTCCGGTGCTCCGTCGGAGGGGGAATCAATCACGAAGGGCTTCTACGTCAACACCATCGCCTCTCCGATGAAGTGTGAGTAGTTTACCACAGACCTTCGGGTCCATAGTTATTAGCTAGATGGCTTCTTCTCTCTCTTTGGATCTCAATACAAAGTTCTCCTCGATCTTCTTGGAGATCTATTCGATGCAATTCTTTTTGTGGTGTGTTTGTCGAGTTCCGATGAATTGTGGGTTTATGATCAAGATTATCTATGAACAATATTTGAATCACCTCTGAATTCTTTTATGTATGATTTGTTATCTTTGCAAGTCTTTTTGAATTATCAGTTTGGTTTGTCCTACTAGATTGATCTTTCTTGCAATGGGAGAAGTGCTTAGCTTTGGTTTCAATCTTGCGGTGTCCTTTCCCAGTGACAGCATGGGCAGCAAGGCACATATTGTATTGTTGCCATCGAGGATAAAAAGATGGGGTTTATATCATATTGCTTGAGTTTATCCCTCTACATTATGTCATCTTGCCTAATGCGTAACTCTGTTCTTAAGAACTTAATACTTTAGATGCATGCTAGATAGCGGTCGATGTGTAGAGTAATAGTAGTAGATGCAGAATCGTTTTGATCTACTTGTCGCAGACCTGATGCCTATATACATGATCATGCCTAGATGTTCTCATAACTATGCACTTTTCTATCAATTGGTCGACAGTAATTTGTTCACCCACCGTAATACTTATGCTATCTAGAGAGAATCCACTAGTGAAACCTATGGCCCCCGGGTCTATTTTCCATCATATAAGTTGATGATCTATTTTATTTTGCAATCTTTACGTTCCAATCTATATCATAAAAATACCAAAATATTTAACTTATTATCTCTATCAGATCTCACTTTTGCAAGTGGATGTGAAGGGATTGACAATCCCTTTATCGCGTTGGTTACAAGATTCTTATTTGTTTGTGCAGGTACGAGGGATTTGAGTGTAGCCTCCTATTGGATTGATACGTTGGTTCTCAAAAACTAAGGGAAATACTTACGCTACTTTGCTGCATCACCCTTTCCTCTTCAAGGGAAAACCAATGCATGCTCAAGAGGTAGCAAGAAGGATTTCCGGCGCCGTTGCCGGGGAGGTCTACGCACAAGTCAAGACATACCAAGTACCCATCACAAACTCTTATCCCTCGCATTACATTATTTTCCATTTGCCTCTCGTTTTCCTCTCCCCCACTTCACCCTTGCCATTTTATTCGCCCTCTCTTCGCCTCTTTTTTGCTTGCTTCTTGTGTCGTCGTTCGTCGTCATGGCTAGTCCTTCTATCATTGTTAGTACTCCCGATCATGAAGTTCTTAATTTTAAACAAAGGGAGGGAGAAAACCTAAAATATGCTTGGCATAGAATTTGCAATGCTCAGAATAGTTCTACTAGGAAGCAATCTACTTCCGTTCTTCTTCGCAATTTTTATGCAGGTATTACTCCTTGGAACAGATATATTCTTGATACCATTACCGGAGGGAATTTCTTGGGTAGCCATACTTTTGATTCTTATAATGCTATGATAGATTTGTTTGGTCCACCACCTCTTTTGGTTAATGGAACTGTTTTAACTTTGGAACATGTGATGCATAGGCTTGAAATTATTGAAAATAAAGTTTCCACTATAGAGTTAATTGAAATTTTGGATTAAAAGATCCACAACCAAATTACCCAATATGGATCTAAGGTTGGAGTTACTCTGATTTTTTTTAAATAAAAGGAACCTATAGTTAACGAAAGAATAGATCAAGATTCCACAAGAATCGGTAAACTTGAGGATATATTACCAACTTAGGGTCCGCCTTTTTTTCCGTGAAAAATACTCCAAATACTCCTATTACCAAAATTGCCAAATTAATGTATGTTTCTAAAAATAAGGTTGAATCTTCTAGTAAGGAAAATGAGGATTTCAAATCAATAAGTGTTCACCCCAATTTTTTGCTACAAATGAATTTCTTGATTTATTGCCGAGGAGTTTAATCATTAATAAAAAGAAGGAAACTCCCAAGGGTTATATGTGTTTTATTGAATAATTGAATGCCAAATATGGCAATACTTAGATCTATTCTTGTTTTCATGCCTGGCTAGGGGCGTTAAACGATAGCGCTTGTTGGGAGGCAACCCAATTTTATTTTTGTTGTTTGCTTTTTGTTCCTGTTTAGTAATAAATAATTCATCTAGCCTCTGGTTAGATGTGGTTTTATGTTTTAATTAGTGTTTGTGCCAAGTAAAACCTTTAGGATAACCTATGGTGATAGTTAATTTGATCTTGCTGAAAAACTGAAACCTTTGCGCGCACGAGAATAATTTTCATAAATCACAGAAACGTGCTTTTCAGTTGATTCGTTTTGCAGACGATTGTTAGACAAATTACCTAGGACTTCCTAATTTGGTAGAAGTTTTGAGGTTCCAGAAGTGTTCGAGAGTTATAGATTGCTACAGACTATTCTGTTTTTGACAGATTCTGTTTTTGTGTGTTGTTTCTTATTTTGATGAATCTATGGCTAGTATCGGGGTATGAACCATGGAGAATTTGGAATACAGTAGATTTAACACCAATATAAATAAAGAATGAGTTTATTACAGTACCTTAAAGTGCTGGTTTGTTTTCTTGCACTAACGGAGCTCATGAGATTTTCTGTTGAGTTTTGTGTTGTGAAGTTTTCAAGTTTTGGGTAAATATTTGATGGATTACGGAATAAGGAGTGGCAAGAGCCTAAGCTTGGGGATGCCCAAGGCACCCCAAGGTAAAATTCAAGGACAACCAAAAGCCTAAGCTTGGGGATGCCCCAAAAGGCATCCCCTCTTTCGTCTTCGTCCATCGGTAACTTTACTTGATGCTATATTTTTATTCACCACATGATATGTGTTTTTCTTGGAGCGTCTTGTATGATTTGAGTCTTTGATTTTTAGTTTACCACAATCATACTTGGTGTAGACACCTTTTGGGAGAGACACACATGAATCAGAATTTATTAGAATACTCTATGTGATTCACTTATATATTTTCAGCTAGATAATTTTGCTCTAGTACTTCACTTATATCTTTTTAGAGCACGCCGGTGGTTTTATTTTATAGAAATTATTGATCTCTCATGCTTCACTTATATTATTTTGAGAGTCTTTTAGAACAGCATGTTAATTTGCTTTGGTTAAAATTTTAGTCCTAATATGATGAGCATCCAAGATAGGTATAATAAAAACTATCATATAAAGTGCATTGAATACTATGAGAAGTTTGATACTTGATGATTGTTTTGAGATATGAGGATGGTAATATTAGGGTCATGCTAGTTGAGTAATTGTGAATTTGAGGAATACTTGTGTTAAAAGTTTGTGATTCCGATAGCATGCACATATGGTGAACCGTTATGTGATGAAGTTGGAGCATTATTTATTTATTGATTGTCTTATGTGTGGAGGTCGGGATCGCGCGATGGTTAACTCCTACCAACCCTTCCCCTAGGAGCATGCGTGTAGTACTTTGTTTTGATGACTTGTAGATTTTTGCAATAAGTATGTGAGTTCTTTATGACTAATGTTGAGTCCATGGATTATACACACTCTCACCCTTCCACCATTGCTAGCCTCTCTAGTATCGCGCAACTTTCGCCGGTACCATACACCCACCATATACCTTCCTCAAAACAGCCACCATACCTACCTATTTTGGCATTTCCATAGCCATTCCGAGATATATTGCCATGCAACCTTCCACCATTACGTGTATTATGACACGCTCCATCATTGTCATATTGCTTTGCATGATCATATAGTTGACATCGTATTTGTGGCAAAGCCGCCATTCATAATTTTTCATACATGTCACTCTTGAATCATTGCACATCCCGGTATACCGCCGAAGTCATTCATATAGAGTCATATTTTGTTCTAAGTATTGAGTTGTAATTCTTGAGTTGTAAGAAAATATAAGTGTGATGATCTTCATTATTAGAGCATTGTCCCATGTGAGGAAAGGATGATGGAAGCAATGATTCCCTCACAAGTTGGGATGAGTCTCCGGACTTTATGAAAAATAAAAGAGGCCAAAGAAGCCCAAATAAAAAAAAGGCCAAATAAGCCCACCAAAAAAATGAGAGAAAAAGAGAGAAGGGACAATCTTACTATCCTTTTACCACACTTGTGCTTCAAAGCAGCACCATGATCTTCATGGTAGAGAGTCTCTTATTTTATCACTTTCATATACTAGTGGGAATTTTTAATTATAGAACTTGGCTTGTATATTCCAATGATGGGCTTCCTAAAATTGCCCTAGGTCTTCGTGAGAAAGAAAGTTGGATGCACACCCACTTAGTTTCTCTTGATGACCTTTCATACACTTATAGCTCTAGTGCATCCGTCGCATGGCAATCCCTACTCACTCACATTGATATCTATTAATGGGCATCTCCATAGCCCGTTTATACGCCTAGTTGATGTGAGACTATCTTCTCCTTTTTTGTCTTCTCCACAACCACCATCCTATTCCACCTATAGTGTTATGTCCATGGCTCACGCTCCTGTATTGCATGAAGATTTAAAAAGTTTGAGAATACTAAAGTATGAAAAAAATTGCTTGGCTAAAATAGGGGTTGTGCATGATTTAAATATTTTGTGTGATGGAGATAGAGCATAGCCAGACTATATGATTTTGTAGGGATAACTTTCTTTGGCCATGTTATTTTGAGAAGACATTATTACTTTGTTAGTATGCTTGAAGTATTATTACTCTTATGTCAATATTAAACTTTGGCCCTGAATCTTTCAGATCTGAACATTCATGCCACAATAAAGAAAATTACATTGAGAATTATGCTAGGTAGCATTCCACATAAAAAATTATGTTTTTATCATTTACCTACTTGAGGACGAGCAGGAACTAAGCTTGGGGATGCTTGATACGTCTCCAACGTATCTATAATTTTTGATTGTTCCATGCTATTATATTACCTGTTTTGGATGTTTAATGGGCTTTACTATGCACTTTTATATTATTTTTGGGACTAAACTATTAACCGGAGGCTCAGTCCAAATTGTTGTCTTTTGCCTATTTCAGTGTTTCGCAGAAAAGGAATATCAAACGGAGTCCAAACGGAATGAAACCTTCGGGAGAGTTGTTTTTGGAACAAACGCAATCCAGGAGACTTGGAGTGGACATCAAGAAAGAAACGAGGAGGCCACGAGGCAGGAGGGCGCGCCCAGGGGGGTAGGCGCGCCCCCACCCTCATGGGCCCCTCGTGGCTCCCCTGACCGACTTCATTTTCCTATATATACTCATATACCCTGAAAACATCTAGGAGCACCACAAAGCCTATTTCAACCGCCGCAACCTTCTGTATCCGTGAGATCCCATCTCGCGGCCTTTTCCGGCGCTCCGCCGGAGGGGGAATCGATCATGGAGGGCTGCTACATCAACACCATAGCCTCTCCGATGAAGTGTGAGTAGTTTACGACAGACCTTCGGGTCCATAGTTATTAGCTAGATGGCTTCTTCTCTCTCTTTGGATCTCAATACAAAGTTCTCCTCGATCTTCTTGGAGATCTATTCGATGTAATTCTTTTTGCGGTGTGTTTGTCGAGATCCGATGAATTGTGGGTTTATGATCAAGATTACCTAAGAACAATATTTGAATCTCCTCTGAATTCTTTTATGTATGATTTGTTATCTTTGCAAGTCTCTTCGAATTATCAGTTTGGTTTGGCCTACTAGATTGATCTTTCTTGACATAGGAGAAGTGCCTAGCTTTGGCTTCAATCTTGCGGTGTCCTTTCCCAGTGATAGCAGGGGCAGCAAGGCACGTATTGTATTGTTGCCATCGAGGATAAAAAGATGGGGTTTATATCATATTGCTTGAGTTTATCCCTCTACATCATGTCATCTTGGCTAATGCGTTACTCTATTCTTATGAACTTAATACTCTAGATGCATGCTGGATAGCGGTTGATGTGTGGAGTAATAGTAGTAGATGCAGAATCGTTTCGATCTACTTGTCGCGGACATGATGCCTATATACATGATCATGCTTAGATATTCTCATAACTATGCACTTTTCTATCAATTCCTCACCAGTAATTTGTTCACCCACCGTAATACTTATGCTATATTGAGAGAAGCCACTAGTGAAACCTATGGCCCCCGGGTCTATTTTCCATCATATAAGTTTCTGATCTATTTTATTTTGCAATCTTTACTTTCCAATCTATATCATCAAAATACCAAAAATATTTATCTTATTATCTCTATCAGATCTCACTTTTGCAAGTGGCTGTGAAGGCATTAACAACCCCTTTATCACGTTGGTTGCAAGGTTCTTATTTGTTTGTGTAGGTACGAGGGATTTGAGTGTAGCCTCCTACTGGATTGATACCTTGGTTCTCAAAAACCGAGGGAAATACTTACGCTACTTTCCTGCATCACCCTTTCCTCTTCAAGGGAAAACCAACGCATGCTCAAGAGGTAGCAGAGACCATGGTATTGAGAATAAAAGAGAGAGAAGAAGGCATCTAGCTACTAGCTATGGACCTGTAGGTCTGTGGTAAACTACTCTAGCTTCATCAGAAGGGTAATGGTGTTGATGTAGAAGCCCTCCATGATCGAATCCCCCTCCGACAGGACACCAGAAAAGGCCCCTAGATGGGATCTCATGGGTACAGAAGGTTGCGGCGGTGGAAAAGTATTTTCGTGGCTCCCCTGATGTTTTTGGGGTATAAGAGTATAATAGGCGAAGGAACTAGGTTAGGAGAGCTCCGAGGGGCCCACGAGGTAGGGGCGTGCCCTACCCCCTGGGCGCGCTCTCCACCCTCGTGGGAGCCTCGTTGCATCTCCGACTTCATCTCCAAGTCTCCTGGTTTGCTTCTGGTCCAAGAAAGATCATCGTGAAAGTTTCATTCCGTTTGGACTCCGTTTGGTATTCCTTTTCTTCGAAACTCTAAAAAAGGCAAAAAAACAAAAACTAGCACTAGGCTCTCGGTTAATAGGTTAGTCCCAAAAATAATATAAAATAGCATATAAATGCATATTAAACATCCAAAACAGATAATATAATAGCATGGAACAATCAAAAATTATAGATACGTTCACTACCGGAACAGGGCTCGATGCCGACGGCCAAACGTATGCCGACGGCCACCGTCGGCCTATTCCAGGCTATGCCGGCAGCTAGCCCTAGGCCCTCGGTGTACAACGCCTGTCGGGCTACCCAAGGATACGCCGACGGCCCCCGTCGGCAAAGAACGGTCATCGGCTTATCCAGGTCTACGCCTACAGCTGTCGTTGGCATATATGGGCCATCGACATAGCTGCGGACCCGACGACCACGCCCATGATGGGCGGCTAACGGCGTCGGTTCTATGACGACGGTGGAGATGGGCGGCCGTCGGCATAGATATGGGTGCCATGTCATCGATCCAAAGCGCACCGACCAAGGACTATGTCGACAGCTGCCGTCGGCATAGATGACACGTCATTAATCCGCGCCGCACTGTCCATGTGCCCTGGCCGCAGCTATGCCGACGACGTATCTATATATATTTTTTGCATAGCTATGTTTTTATGTTTTTTTACGTATTATTATTTGACTAACTTACATGTAGCATTTGTTAATATATATAAAAATACATACATTTTTTTGGTTCTATACAATGGGGTGTAACCCCCCTCACGGACGACACCGACACCGGCCGACACCTCGAGGGGGGAAACAGCCGCATCGGGTTTATACAGAGGGGACGTTGCTCCCAAGTGTTTATATATATATGGGATGACCTACCACAACCGGTTGGTGTGGTGGCATGTTTGAAGAGGCGGCACACGTCTCCGGGGTGTGGCCCCCTCACGGACGGCACCGTCGCTGACACGTCAAGGGGGGAAACGGCCGCGTCGGGTCTACATGGATGGGATCTTGCTGTGTGTTTGGCCCGGATGTTGCTCCTAGGTGTTCCTATGGGCTAACCTAACACAACCGGGTGGAGAGGTCCACTGGTCAAAGCCCATCCGTGGAAAGTCAAAGGGCTAGATCTCGTGGTCAACAGCTCCAGGGTTAGGCGAGACGGGGGCCCTGGGGGTAGCAATGCCACCGAAGCATTGCACCGGGCCCACATACACGCGGGGAGGTGTGGTGGTATTTCTGAAGAGGCGGCACACATCTCCGGGGTGTGTCCCCCCTCATGGATGGTGCCGCCGGCGGCACCTAGAGGGGGGAAACGGACGCGTCGTAAAAGTGCAACTATCCCTGGGTGATTTTGGTAATTCATTACAACATATATCTCCTTGAGCTAATGCTATTTCAAGATAAATATTTTAGGAAAGCTCAATAGTTGGCATGGCATGGATGAGAAATGTGGATTCCTCAAAATGCTAAGGACAAAAGGATTGGCTCAAGCTCAAAGCACAAGACTCTACATTTTACTTTTAGTGATCCGAGATCACATTGAGTCTATAGGAAAGCCAATACTATTAAGAGGGGGTGAGGTGTTGCTTAATGAGTTCCTTGCTCAAAGTGCTTAGTGATCCGCTCCAATGCCCTCAACTACTTTCTCATATCCACATATGTCCCAAACCAAAAGTCAAACTCGTCCCTACCAAAAGTCTTTATCCGGCGCCACCGAGTTCAATTGACATAGCCACTGCCAGAAACCCCAGTCTTTTCGGTCTCACCGATAGGGATCTCGGTATCACCGAGATGGGATTGTAATCTCTCTATTTGCCTTTGTAATGTTTTGGTCAAACCAAGATGAGCGATTGGTCCCACCGAGATTGCAATGCAAATTTTCTGTTTCCCTTTCGTAATGTTTCGGTCCAACCGAGATGAGCGAATCGGTCCCACTGAGTTTGCCTGACCAACTCTCTGGTTAGCTTATTACCAAAATCGGTCTCACCGAGTTTGGGTAATCGGTCCCACTGAGATTACGTTATGCCCTAACCCTAATGATATCGGTCCCACCGAGTTGACATGTCGGTCCCACCGAAATGCCTAACGGTCACATTATGAACTAAATCGGTGTGACCGAGTTTAATGATTCGGTCCCACCGAGTTTGGTAAGTTGTGTGTAACGGTTAGATTTTGTGTGGAGGCTATATATACCCCTCCACCCACTCTTCATTCGTGGAGAGATCCATCAGAACATGCCTACACTTCCACTATCCATTTTCTGAGAGAGAACCACCTACACTTGTGTTGAGATCAAGATCTTCCAGTCCTACCACATAAATCTTGATCTCTAGCCTTCCCCAAGTTGCGCTTCCACTCAAATCTTCTTTCCACCGAATCCATATCCTATGAGAGAGAGAGTTGAGTGTTGGGGAGACTATCATTTGAAGCACAAGAGCAAGGAGTTCATCATCAACACACCATCTATTACCTTTTGGAGAGTGGTGTCTCCTAGATTGGTTAGGTGTCACTTGGGAGCCTCCGTCAAGATTGTGGAGTTGAACCGAGGAGTTTGTAAGGGCAAGGAGATCGCCTACTTCGTGAAGATCTACCCGAGTGAGGCAAGTCCTTCGTGGGCGACGGCCATGGTGGGATAGACAAGGTTGCTTCTTCCTGGACCCTTCGTGGGTGGAGCCCTCCATGGACTCGCGCAACCGTTACCCTTCGTGGGTTGAAGTCTCCATCAACGTGGATGTACGATAGCACCACCTATCGGAACCACGGATAAAAAATCTCCGTGTCACCATTGCGTTTGCTTCGTCAAACTCCTCCCTTTACCTTCATATGCAATTGTTTACATTCCACTGCTATACTCTTAGAATTGCATGTGTAGGTTGATTGCTTGACTTGTGTTAAGTTGCTAAAATCTGCCAAGAACTAAAATTGGGAAAAGGCTAGATTTTGATTTGGTCAAGTAGTCTAATCACCCCCTCTAGACATACTTCCGATCCTACACGTCGGGTCTACACGGAGGGGATCTTCTTGTGGGTTTGGCCCAGATGTTGCTCCCAGGTGTTCCTATGGGCTGACCTAACACAACCGGGTGGAGAGGTCCGCTGGTCAAAGCACGTCCATCGAAAGGTAAAGGCTAGATCTCGCGGTCAACCGCTCCAGGGTTAGGCGGGACAAGGGCCCTGGGGGTAGCATTTCCACCGGAGCGTCGCACCAGGCCCTCATACATGTCGGGTGGTGTGGTGGCATGTCTGAAGAGGCGGCACGCGTCTCCGGGGTGTGTCCCCCCTCACGGAC
>NC_041381.1:584649125-584687298 GCF_002162155.2 Triticum dicoccoides
GGATGGGATCTTGCTGTGGGTGTGGCCCGGATGTTGCTACCAGGTGTTCCTATGGGCTGGCCTAACACAATCGGGTGCAGAGGTCCGCTGGTCAAAGCACGTCTGTGGAAAGTCAAAGGGCTAGATCTCGTGGTCAACCGCTATAGGGTTAGGCGGGACGGGGGCCCTGGGGGGTAGTATTGCCACCGGAGCATCGCACCGGGCCCTCATACATGCCGGGTGGTGTAGTGGAATGTCTGAAGAGGTGGCACGCATCTCCGGGGTGTGTCCCCCCTCACGGATGACACCGGCGGCACCTAGAGGGGGGAAACGGACGCGTCGGGTCTACACGGAGGGGATCATGCTGTGGGTTAGGCCCAGATGTTGCTCCCAGGTTTTCCTATGGGCTCACCTAACATAACCTGGTGGAGAGGTCCACTGATACGTCTCCAACGTATCTATAATTTTTTATTGTTCCATGCTATTATATTACCTGTTTTGGATGTTTATGGGCTTTATTTTATACATTATTATCATTTTTGGGACTAACCTACTAACCGGAGGCCCAACCCGTATTGCTGTTTTTTGTCTATTTCAGTATTTCGAAGGAAAGGAATATCAAACGGAGTCCAAATGGAATAAAACCTTCGGAAGCGTGATTTTTGGAACGAACGTGATCCAGAGGACTTGGAGTGCAAGTCAAGAAGCAGCTGAGGCGGCCACGAGAGGGTAGGGCGCCCCCCCCCTATAGGGCGCGCCCCCTGTCTCGTGGGCCCCTCGGGCGGCCACCGACGTACTTCTTCCTCCTATATAAGCCTACATACCCCGGAAACATCCAGGGATCAATCGAAACACAATTTCCACCACCGTAACCTTCTGTATCCGCGAGATCCCATCTTGGAGCCGTCTTCGGCGTTCTGCCAGAGGGGGGATCCACGACGGAGGGCTTCTACATCAACACCATAGCCCCTTCGATGAGTTGTGAGTAGTTTACCATAGACCTTCGGGTCCATAGTTATTAGGTAGTTGGCTTCTTCTCTCTTTTTGGATCTCAATACAATGTTCTCCCCCTCTCTTGTGGAGATCTATTTGATGTAATCTCTTTTTTCGGTGTGTTTGTCGAGATCCGATGAATTGTGGGTTTATGATCAAGTTTATCTATGGATAATAATTGAATCTTCTCTGAATTCTTTTATATGATTGAGTTATCTTTGCAAGTCTCTTTGAATTATCGGTTTGGTTTGGCCTACTAGATTGATCTTTCTTGCCATAGGAGAAGTGCTTAGCTTTGGGTTCAATCTTGCGGTGTTCTTACCCAGTGACAGAAAGGGTTGAAAGACACGTATTGTATTGTTGCCATCAAGGATAAAAAGATGGGGTTTATATCATATTGCTTGAGTTTATCCCTCTACATCATATCATCTTGCTTAATGTGTTACTTTGTTCTTATGAACTTAATACTCTAGATGCATGCTGGATAGCGGTCGATGTGTGGAGTAATAGTAGCAGATGCAGGCAGGAGTCGGTCTACTTGTTGCGGACGTCATGCCTATATAGATGATCATGCCTAGATAACGTCATAATTATTCGCTTTTATATCAATTGCTCGACAGTAATTTGTTCAGCCATCGTAATACTTATGCTCTTGAGAGAAGACACTAGTGAAACCTATGGCCCCCGGGTCTATCTCTTATCATATTTGCTTTCAATCTACTTTTATTTGCATCTTTATTTTCTGCATCTATATTATAAAATACCAAAAATATATTTATCTATTCATATTATCTCTATCAGATCTCACTTTCGCAAGTGGCCGTGAAGGGATTGACAACCCCTTTGTCGCGTTAGTTGTGAGTTCTTTGTTTGTTTGTGTAGGTTCGTGGGACTTGTTGAGAAGCCTCCTACTTGATTGATACCTTGGTTCTCAAAAACTGAGGGAAATACTTACGCTACTGTGCTGCATCACCCTTTCCTCTTCAAGGAAAACCAATGCAAGCTCAAGACGTAGCAAGAAGGATTTCTGGCGCCGTTGCCGGGGAGGTCTTCGCTCAAGTTAAGACATACCAAGTACCCATCACAAACTCATCTCCCTCGCATTTACATTATTTGCCATTTGCCTCTCGTTTTCCTCTCCCCCACTTCACCTTTGCCGTTTTATTCGCCCTCTCTTTCCCAATCTCCTGTCTTTTCTGCTTGCCGTTTTCTTCCCCTCTCTTTCGTTTGTCGTTTTCTGTTTGCTTGTGTGTTGGATTACTTGTTGCCATGGCGCAAGATAATACCAAATTGTGTGATTTCTCGAATACCAATAATAATGATTTCCTTAGTACTCTGATTGCTCCTCTTAATGATGTTGAGTCTTGTGAAATCAATACCGTTTTGCTGAATCTTGTTATGAAAGATCAATTTGCGGCCTTCCTAGTGAAGATGCCGCTACTCATCTAAACAACTTTATTGAATTGTGTGATATGCAAAAGAAGAAAGATACGGATAATGATATTGTTAAATTGAAGCTTTTTCCATTTTCACTTAGAGATCATGCTAAAGTTTGGTTTTCATCTTTGCCTAAAAATAGTATTTATTCTTGGAACAAGTGCAAAGATGCTCTTAGCTCTAAGTATTTTCCTCCCGCTAAGATCATCACTCTTAGGAACGATATTATGAATTTTAAACAACTTGATCATGAACATGTAGCCCAATCTTGGGAAAGAATGAAATTGATGATTCACAATTGCCCTACTCATGGTTTGAATTTATGGATGATCATACAAAAAATTTATGCCGGTTTGAACTTTGCTTCTAGAAATCTTTTAGATTCAGCCGTCGGAGGCACGTTTATGGAAATCACTTTAGGAGATGCTACAAAACTTATTGATAATATTATGGCTAATTATTCTCAATGGCATACCGAATGATCTACTAGTAAAAAAGTGCATGCTATAGAAGAAATTAATGTTTTGAGTGGAAAGATGGATGAGCTTATGCGATTGTTTGCTACTAAGAGTTCCTTTATTGATCCCAATGATATGCCTTTATCTACCTTGACTGATAATAATAATGAATCTATGGATGTGAATTTTGTTGGTAGAAATAATTTTGGAAACAATGCTTATAGAGGAAACTTTAATTCTAGATCAGTCCCTAGCAATTCCTCTAATAATTATTGAAATTCCTACAATAATTCTTATGGTAATTTTAATAAGATGCCCTCTGATTTTGAGAGTAGTGTGGAAGAATTTATGATTTCTCAAAAGAATTTTAATGCTTTGCTTGAAGAAAAATTGCTCAAAGTTGATGATTTGGCTAGGAACGTTGATAGACTTTCACTTGATGTTGATTCTCTCAAACTTAGATCTTCTCCTCCTAAGCATGATATCAATGAGTCTCTCAAAGCAATGATAATTTCCATTGACGAGTGCAAGGAAAGAACCGCTAAATTGCGTGCTAAGAAAGATAGCTTTATAAAAGCGTGTTCTTCTAGTTTCCATGAAAATAATTATGAAGATCTTAAAGTTATTGATGTGTCCCCTATTAGATCTTTGTTTTGTAATATGAATCTTGAAAATAATGGGACTTAAGATGAGTCAACTTTATTTAGAAGGCGTCCCAAGAATTCGGAGTTTTTAGATCTTGATGCTAAATTTGATAACAGTGGGATTGGAGAGGTCATGACTTTAAATAGTATTGAACCCACTATCTTGGATTTCAAGGAATTTTATTATGATAATTGTTCTTTAGAAAGTTGTATTTCCTTGTTACAATCCGTTGTTAATTCTCCACATGCTTATAGTCAAAATAAAGCTTTTACCAAACATACCGTTGATGGCTTGATGCAATCTTTTGATGAAAAACTTAATTTGGAAGTTTCTATACCTAGAAAACTTAATGATGAGTGGGAACCTACTATAAAGATTAAAATTAAAGATCATGAGTGTTTTGCTTTGTGTGATTTGGGTGCTAGTGTTTCCACGATTCCGAAAACTTTATGTGATATTCTAGGTTTCCATGATCTTGATGATTGCTCTTCAAATTTGCATCTTGCAGATTCCACCATTAAAAAGCC
Source organism: Triticum dicoccoides (assembly GCF_002162155.2). Lineage (NCBI taxonomy): Eukaryota > Viridiplantae > Streptophyta > Magnoliopsida > Poales > Poaceae > Triticum > Triticum dicoccoides. The sequence goes on from NC_041381.1 coordinate 584,653,165, forward strand.
AATAGGAAGGATCAATGATGTCCTTATTGTTGCAAATATAAATTTGGTGCCCGTTGATTTTATCGTTATAGATATAGATTGCAATATTTCTTGCCCTATTATTCTTGGTAGACCTTTCCTTAGAACGATTGGTGCAGTTATTGATATGAAGTAAGGGAATATTAGATTCCAATTTCCATTAAAGAAAGGCATGGAGCACTTTCCAAGAAAGACATTCAAATTACCTTATGAATCTATCATGCGAGCTACTTATGAACCAAGTGCCAAAGATGGCACTACTTAGATCTATCTTCGCTTTTATGCCTAGCTAGGGGCGTTAAACGATAGCGCTAGTTGGGAGGCAACCCAATTTTCTTTCTGTTTTTTGTTTTTGTTCCTGTTTAGTGTTAAATTTTGTTTCTACTTTATGTTTAGATGTGTTTTCATGTTTTATTTAGTGTTTGTGCCAAGTAGAACCTATAGTATAACCTATGATATGAGTTGATTTGATTCTGCTGAAAAACAGAAACTTTGCGCTCATGAGAAAAAAATCAATAAATCACAAGAACGAGCTTTTGCATTGATTATTTTTTCTTCTGTTCAATAATGATATTTTTTAGGAAGTCTTATTTTGGTAGGATTTTTGAGGATCCATAAGTTTGCGTTAGTTACAGATTGCTACAGACTGTTCTGTTTTTGACAGATTCTGTTTTTCGTGTGTTGTTTGCTTATTTTGATGCATCTATGTCTAGTATGTAAGGGTATGAACCATAGAGAACTTGGAATACAGTAGGTTTTAACACCAATTTAAATAAAGAATGAGTTCATTACAGTACCTTATGTGGTGGTTTTGTTTTCTTTCACTAATGGAGCTTATGAGATTTCCTGTTGAGTTTTGTGTTGTGAAGTTTTCATGTTTTGGGTAAAGATTTGATGGACTATGGAATAAAGGGTGGCAAAAGAATAAGCTTGGGGATGCCCAAGGCACCCCAAGATATTCAAGAATAGCCAAAAGCCTAAGCTTGGGGATGCCCCCGGAAGGCATCCCCTCTTTTGTCTTCGTTCATTGGTAACTTTACTTGGAGCTATATTTTTATTTGTTATAGATATGTGTTTTGCTTGGAGCGTCGTGTATTATATTAGTCTTTGCTTGTTAGTTTACCACAATCATCCTTGCTGTAACACACCTTTCGGGAGAAGCCTATTTGCTTAGGATTTGATAGAATACTCTATGTGCTTCACTTATATCTTTTGTGCTTGATAGTTTTTTGCTCTAGTGCTTCACTTATATCTTTTAGAGAACGGTGGTGGATTAATTTTGAAGAAATTGTTGATCTCTCATGCTTCACTTATATTATTTTGAGAGTCTTTTAGAACAGAATGGTATTTGCTATGGTTATAAATTGGTCCTAGAATGATGAGCATCCAAGTTGGGTATAATAAAAACTATCATAGGAAGTGAATTGGATGCTATGATCAACTTGATACTTGATGATTGTTTTGAGATAGGGAGGTAGTGATATTAAAGTCATGCTAGTTAGGTGATTATGAATTTAAATAATGCTTGTGTTGAAGTTAGCAAGTCCCGTAGCATGCACATATGGTTAAATTTGTGTAACAAATTTGAAGCATGAAGTGTACCTGGCTTGTGCATCCTTATGAGTGACGGTCGGGGATGAGCGATGGTCTTTTCCTACCAATCTATCCCCCTAGGAGCATGCGCGTAGTGCTTGGTTTTTGATGACTTCTAATTTTTTGCAATAAGTATATGACTTCTTATGACTAATGTTGAGTCCATGGATTATACGCACTTTTACCTTTCCATCATTACTAGCCTCTTCGGTACTGTGCATTGCCCTTTCTCACCTTGAGAGTTGGTGCAAACTTCGCCGGTGCATCCAAACCCCGTGATATGATACGCTCTATCACACATAAACCTCCTTATATCTTCCTCCAAACAGCCACCATACCTACCTATTTATGGCATTTCCATAGCCATTCTGAGATATATTGCCATGACATACATTTCTTTTGTCATATTGCCATTGCATGATCATGTAGTTGACATCGTATTTGTGGCAAAGCCACCATGCATAATTTTATACGTGTCACTCTTGATTCATTGCACCATCCCGGTACACCGCCGGAGGCATTCATATAGAGTCATATCTTGTTCTAGTTTCGAGTTGTAATTCATGTGCTGTAATCAATAAAAGTGTGATGATCATTATTATTAGAGCATTGCCCAAAAAAGGAAAGGCCAAAAAGAAAAAAAAGAAAGGCCAAAAGAAAAAAATAAAAAAAAGAAGAAAAAAAAGAAAATAAATAAATAAAAAGGGCAATGCTACTATCTCTTTTTCCACACTTGTGCTTCAAAGTAGCACCTTGTTCTTTATAGAGTCTCATATATTGTGCTTCAAAGTCGCACCATGTTCTTCATGTAGAGAGTCTCATAGGTTGTCACTTTCATATACTAGTGGGAATTTGTCGTTATAGAACTTGGCTTGTATATTCCTACGATGGGCTTCCTCAAATGCCCTAGGTCTTCGTGAGCAAGCAAGTTGGATGCACACCCACTAGTTTTCTTTTGTTGAGCTTTCATTCATTTATAGCTCTAGTGCATCCGTTGCATGGCAATCCCTACTCCTCATGTTGACATCAATTGATGGGCATTCTCATAGCCCGTTGATTATCCTCGTCAATGTGAGACTTTCTCCTTTTTTTGTCTTCTCAACACAATCCCCAATCATTATTCTATTCCACCCACAGTGCTATATCCATGGCTCACGCTCATGTATTGTGTGAAGGTTGAAAAAGTTTGAGATTATTTAAGTACGAAACAATTGCTTCGCTTGTCATCGGGGGTATAGAAGTTGGGAACATATTTGTGTGACGAAAATGAAGCATAGCCTAAGTATATGATTTTGTAGGGATGAACTTTCTTTAGCCATGTTATTTTGAGAAGACATGATTGCTTTTATTAGTATGCTTAAAGTATTGTTATTTCTTTTGTCAATATGAACTTTTATCTTGAATCATTTGGATCTGAACATTCATGCCACAATAAAGAAAATTAGATTGAGAATTATGCTAGGTAGCATTCCACATCAAAAATTCTGTTTTTATCATATACCTACTCGAGGACGAGCAGGAATTAAGCTTGGGGATGCTTGATACGTCTCCAACTTATCTATAATTTTTTATTGTTTCATGCTATTATATTACCTGTTTTGGATGTTTATGGGCTTTATTTTATACATTATTATCATTTTTGGGACTAACCTACTAACCGGAGGCCCAGCCCGTATTGCTGTTTTTTGTCTATTTCAGTATTTCGAAGGAAAGGAATATCAAACGGAGTCCAAACGGAATAAAACCTTCGGAAGCGTGATTTTTGGAAGGAACGTGATCCAGAGGACTTGGAGTGCAAGTCAAGAAGCAGCTGAGGCGGCCACGAGAGGGTAGGGCGCCCCCCCCCCCCCATAGGGCGCGCCCCTGTCTCGTGGGCCCCTCGGGCGGCCACCGACGTACTTCTTCCTCCTATATAAGCCTACATACCCCGGAAACATCCAGGGATCAATCGAAACACAATTTCCACCACCGTAACCTTCTGTATCCGCGAGATCCCATCTTGGAGCCGTCTTCGGCGTTCTGCCAGAGGGGGGATCCACCACGGAGGGCTTCTACATCAACACCATAGCACCTCCGATGAGTTGTGAGTAGTTTACCACAGACCTTCGGGTCCATAGTTATTAGCTAGTTGGCTTCTTCTCTCTTTTTGGATCTCAATACAATGTTCTCCCCCTCTCTTGTGGAGATCTATTCGATGTAATCTCTTTTTGCGGTGTGTTTGTCGAGATCCGATGGATTGTGGGTTTATGATCAAGTTTATCTATGGATAATAATTGAATCTTCTCTGAATTCTTTTATATGATTGAGTTATCTTTGCAAGTCTCTTCGAATTATCGGTTTGGTTTGGCCTACTAGATTGATCTTTCTTGCCACGGGAGAAGTGCTTAGCTTTGGGTTCAATCTTGCGGTGTTCTTACCCAGTGACAGAAAGGGTTGCAAGACACGTATTGTATTGTTGCCATCGAGGATAAAAAGATGGGGTTTATATCATATTTCTTGAGTTTATCCCTCTACATCATGTCATCTTGCTTAATGTGTTACTCTGTTCTTATGAACTTAATACTCTAGATGCATGCTGGATAGCGGTCGATGTGTGGAGTAATAGTAGTAGATGCAGGCAGGAGTCGATCTACTTGTTGCGGACGTGATGCCTATATACATGATCATGCCTAGATAACGTCATAATTATTCGCTTTTCTATCAATTGCTCGACAGTAATTTGTTCACCCACTGTAATACTTATGCTCTTGAGAGAAGCCACTAGTGAAACCTATGGCCCCCGGGTCTATCTCTCATCATATTTGCTTTCAATCTACTTTTATTTGCATCTTTATTTTCTGCATCTATATTATAAAATACCAAAAATATATTTATTTATTCATATTATCTCTATCAGATCTCACTTTCGCAAGTGGTCGTGAAGGGATTGACAACCCCTTTCTCGCATTGGTTGCGAGTTGTTTGTTTGTTTGTGTAGATTCGTGGGACTTGTTGAGAAGCCTCCTACTGGATTGATACCTTGGTTCTCAAAAACCGAGGGAAATACTTATGCTACTGTGCTGCATCACCCTTTCCTCTTCTAGGAAAACCAACGCAAGCTCAAGACGTAGCATCCACTGGTTAAAACCCATCCGTGGAAAGTCAAAGGGCTAGATCTCGTGGTCAACCGCTCCAGGGTTAGGCGAAACGGGGGCCTTGGGGGTAGCAATGCCACCGGAGCGTCGCACCGGGCCCACATGGGGAGGTGTGGTGGCATTTCTGAAGAAGCGGCATGCATCTCTAGGGTGTGTCCCCCCTCACGGACGACACCGTCGACGGCACTTGGAGGGGGAAAATGGATGTGTCGGGTCTACACGGACGAGATCTTGCTGTCGGTTTGGCCCAGATGTTGCTACCAGGTGTTCCTATGGGCTGACCTAGCACAACTGGGTGGAGAGGTCCGCTGGTCAAAGCACGTCCATGGAAAGGCAAATGGCTAGATCTCGTGGTCACGCTCCAGGGTTAGGCGGGACGGGGGCCCTAGGGGGGTAGAATGGCCACCAAAGCGTCGCACCGGGCCCTCATACATGTCGGGTGGTGTGGTGGCATGTCTGAAGAGGCGACACATGTCTTCGGGGTGTGCCCCCCTCACGGACGGCGTCACCGTCAGCACCTGGAGGGGGGAAACGGACGCATCGGGTCTACACGAAGGGGATTGGTGGTCGTTGGAGGGTATAGGAAGGCTAGTCTAATTAACATAGTGGAAACATAATATTTTTTAGAAAATGATTAACATTGATGCATAAAAAAAGAAAAATATGTATGATTGGCATTGTCAGCTATGCCGACGGCTAAGCTGTCGGCATACCCCCTCCCCCTTATCCACCCGCGGGCAACCCCCTCCACTCATTATCCCCATCTTGCCAGCCCTGACCCTGACCACCCGCCCCCACCCTTCCCGCCACCGCCGCTGTTGCCCAGCTCCACCCGCACCGCTGCCGCCCAGCTCCAACCCCCACCCGTCGCTCCCCGCCGCCCAGATCCACCCCCACCCGCACCGCGCGCCGCCGCGAACCTCTCCGCCCCTCCTCGCGCCGCGGCTGCTGCTACCTCTTGAGCACTGCGTTGGATTTTCCCGAAGAGGAGAGGATGATGCAGTAAAGTGGCGTAAGTATTTCCCTTAGTTTTTGAGAACCAAGGTATCAATCCAGTAGGAGATCACGCACGAGTCCCTCGTACCTACACAAAACGATAGCTACTCGCAACCAACGCGATTAGGGGTTGTCAATCCCTTCACGGTCACTTACGAGGGTGAGATCTGATAGAGATGATAAATAAAAATTTTGGTATTTTTGATAGATAGATGCAAAGTAAAAATAAAAGGCAAAGTAAAAACAAAGTAAGTAAATAAAGTAATAGAGATTGATATGATGAGAATAGACCCGGGGGCCATAAGTTTCACTAGTGGCTTCTCTCAAGAGCATAAGTATTCTACGGTGGGTGAACAAATTACTATTAAGGAATTGATAGAATTGAGCATAATTATGATGTTATCTAGGTATGATCATGTGTATAGGCATCACGTCCGAGACAAGTAGATTGAAACGATTCTGCATCTACTACTATTACTCCACTCATCGACCGCTATCCAGCATGCATCTAGAGTATTAAGTTAAAAACAGAGTAACGCATTAAGCAAGATGACATGATGTAGAGGGATAAATTCATGCAATATGATAAAAACCCCATCTTGTTATCCTCGATGGCAACAATACAATATGTGCCTTGCAACCCTTTTTGTCACTGGGTAAGGACACCGCAAGATTGAACCCAAAGCTAAACACTTCTTCCATTGCAAGAACTACCAATCTAGTTGGCCAAACCAAACAGATAATTCGAAGAGACTTGCAAAGATAACTCAATCATACATAAAAGAATTGAGAGAACATTCAAATATTATTCATAGATAAGCTGGATCGTAACCCACAATTCATCGGTCTCAACAAACACACCGCAAAAAGAAGATTACATCGAATAGATCTCCACAAGAGAGGGGGAGAACATTGTATTGAGATCCAAAAAGAGAGAAGAAGCCATCTAGCTACTAGCTATGGACCCAAAGGTCTGAAGTAAACTACTCACACTTCATCGGAGAGGCTATGGTGTTGATGTAGAAGCCGTCTGTGGTATATGCCCCCTCCGGCGGAGCTCCGGAACAGGCCCCAAGATGGGATCTCACGGATACAGAAAGTTGCGGCGGTGGAATTAGGGTTTTGTCTCCGTATTTGATCTGACGGGGATACATAGGTATATATAGGAGGAAGGAGTACGTCGGTGGAGCAACAGGGGGCCCACGAGGCAGGGGGGGCGCGCCCAGGGGGGCGCCCTCCACCCTCATGACCACCTCTGGCACTTCTTGGAGTAGGGTCCAAGTCTCCTGGATCACAGTCGGTGAGAAAATCACGTTCCCGAAGGTTTCATTCCGTTTGGACTCCGTTTGATATTCTGTTTCTTCGAAATACTAAAATAGGCAAAAAAACAACAATTCTGGGCTGGGCCTCCGGTTAATAGGTTAGTCCCAAAAATAATATAAAAGTGGAAAATAAAGCCCAATATAGTCCAAAACAGTAGATAAAGTAGCATGGAGCAATCAAAAATTATAGATACGTTGGAGACGTATCAGGCATCCCCAAGCTTAATTCCTGCTCTTCCTCGAGTAGGTAAATGATAAAAAAGAATTTTTGATGCGGAGTGATACTTTGGCATAATTTCAATGTAAATCTTCTTAATTTTGGTATGAATATTCAGATCCGAAAGATTCAAGACAAAAGTTCATATTGACATAAAAGTAATAATACTTCAAGCATACTAATCAAAGCAATCATGTCTTCTCAAAATAGCATGGTTAAAGAAAGTTATCCCTACAAAATCATATAGTCTGGCTAAGCTCTATCTTCATCACACAAAATATTTAATCATGCACAACCCCGATGACGAGCCAAGCAATTGTTTCATACTTTAGTAATCTCAAACTTTTTCAACTTTCACGCAATACATGAGCGTGAGCCATGGACATAGCATTATAGGTGGAATAGAATGGTGGTTGTGGAGAAGACAAAAGGAGAAGATAGTCTCACATCAACTAGGCGTATCAATGGGCTATGGAGATGCCCATCAATAGATATCGATGTGAGTGAGTAGGGATTGCCATGCAACAGATGCACTAGAGCTATAAGTATATGAAAGCTCAACAAAATAAACTAAGTGGGTGTGCATCCAACTTGCTTGCTCACGAAGACCTAGGGCACTTTTGAGTAAGCCCATCATTGGAATATACAAGCCAAGTTCTATAATGAAAAATTCCCACTAGTATATGAAAGTGACAACATATGAGACTCTCTATCATGAAGATCATGGTGCTACTTTGAAGCACAAGGGTGGTAAAAGGATAGTAGCATTGTCCCTTCTCTCTTTTTCTCTCATTTTTTTATTTGGGCCTTTTTTATGGCCACTCTTTTTTTCGTCCGGAGTCTCATCCCGACTTATGGGGGAATCATAGTCTCCATCATCCTTTCCTCACTGGGACAATGCTCTAATAATGATGATCATCACACTTTTATTTTTCTTACAACTCAACAATTACAACTTGATACTTAGAACAAAATATGACTCTATATGAATGCCTCCGGCGGTGTACCGGAATATGCAATGAATCAAGAGTGACATGTATGAAAGAATTATGAAGGTGGCCTTGCCACAAATACAATGCCAACTACATGTTCATGCAAAAAGCAATATGACAAAAGTAATGTATGTCATATGAACAGAACGGTGGAAAGTTGCATGGAAATATATCTCAGAATGGCTATGGAAATGCCATGATAGGTAGGTATGGTGGCTGTTTTGAGGAAGGTATATGGTGGGTGTATGATACCGGCGAAAAGTGCGCGGTATTAGATAGGCTAGCAATGGTGGAAGGGTGAGAGTGCGTATAATCCATGGACTCAAAAACCAAAGCACTAAACGCATACTCCTAGGGGGATAGATTGGTAGGAAAAGACCATCACTCGTCCCCGACTGCCACTCATAAGGAAGACAATCAATAAATAAAATTGTGCTCCGACTTCATCACAAAGCGGTTCACCATACGTGCATGCTACGGGAATCACAAACTTCAACACAAGCATTCTTTAAATTCATAATCACCCCAACTAGAATTGCTTTGATATTATCACCTCCATATCTCAAAACAATTATCAAGCATCCAACTTATCTTAGTATTCAACGCACTCAAAAGAAAGTTTCACATATCTTGAATACCAAGTATATTATCTTTAAGCAAATTACCATGCTATTAACAAGTCTCAAAATAATCTAAGTGAAGCATGAGAGATAAATAGTTTCTTTAAAACAAATCCACCACCATGCTCTAAAAGATCTGAGTGAAGTACTAGAGCAAAAATTATTACGCTCAAAAGATATAAGTGAAGCACTATGAGCAAAACTATCAAGCTCAAAAGATATAAGTGAAGCACTATGAGCAAAACTATCAAGCTCAAAAGATATAAGTGAAGCACATAGAGTATTCTAGGAAATTCCAAATCATGTATGGCTCTCTCAAAAGGTGTGTACAGCAAGGATTATTGTGGTAAACTAACAAGCAAAGACGCAAATAATACAAGACGCTCCAAGCAAAACACATAACATGTGGTGAATAAAAATATAGCTCCAAGTAAATTACCTATGGAAGTAGACGAAAGAGGGGATGCCTTCCGGGGCATCCCCAAGCTTTGACTTTTTCGTGTCCTTGGATTATCTTGGGGGTGCCATGGGCATCCCCAAGCTTAGGCTCTGTCCACTCTTCGTTCCATAATCCATCAAAAGAATTCACCCAAAACTTGAAAACTTCACAACACAAAACTCAATAGAAATCTCGTGAGCTCCGTTAGTGAAAGAAAACAAAAGACTACTTTAAGGTACTGTAATGAACTCATTCTTTATTTATATTGGTGTTAAACCTACTGTATTCCAATTTCCTTATGGTTTATAAACTAATTTATTAGCCATAGATGCATTGAAATAAGCAAACAACACACGAAAAACAGAATCTGTCAAAAACAGAACAGTCTGTAGCAATCTGTAACTAACGCAAACTTCTGGAACTCTAAAAATTCTACCAAAATAGGAAGTACTGGACAATTTGTTTATTGATCAGCAGTGAAAAGAGTCAATGCAAAATCACGTTTCTGTGATTTATTGATTTTTTTCTCGTGAGCGCAAAGTTTCTGTTTTTCAGCAGAATCAAATCAACTATCATCATAGCTTATCCTATAGGTTCTACTTGGAACAAACACTAATTAAAACATAAAACCACATCTAAACAGAAAGTAGAAACAAAATTTAACACTAAACAGGAACAAAAACAAAAAAACAAAAGATAAAATTGGGTTGCCTCCCAACAAGCGCTATCGTTTAACGCCCCTAGCTAGGCATAAAAGCAAGGATAGATCTAGGTTTTGCCATCTTTGGTAGGCAATCCATAAGTGGCTCTCATGATAGATTCATATGGTAATTTTATTTTCTTTCTAGGGAAGTGTTCCATACCCTTTTTTAAGGGAAATTGGAATCGAATATTCCCTTCCTTCATATCAATAATTGCACCAATCGTTCTAAGGAAAGGTCTACCAAGAATAATAGGACATGAAGGATTGCAATCTATATCAAGAACAATAAAATCTACGGGCACATAATTCCTATTTGCAACAATAAGAACATCATTAATTCTTCCCATAGGCTTTTTAATAGTGGAATCCGCAAGATGCAAGTTTAGAGAGCAATCATCAAAATCATGGAAATCTAGCAAATCACATAAAGTTTTGGGAATAGTAGAGACACTAGCACCCAAATCACACAAAAGCATGAAACTCATAATCTTTAATTTTAATTTTGATAGTAGGTTCCCACTCATCATAGAGTTTTCTAGGGATAGAAACTTTTAACTCAAGTTTTTTTTCATAAGATTGCATCAAGGCATCAACAATGTGTTCGGTAAAGGCCTTATTTTGACTATAAGCATGAGGAGAATCTAGCACGGATTGCAACAAGGAAATACAACCAATCAAAGAGAAATTTTCATAATTAAATTCCTTGAGATCCAAAATAGTGGGTTTAGCGGCATCTAGGTTTTTATTTCTTTCAATCCCACTTTCATCAATTTCATCATCAAGATCTAGAAACTCTGAATTCTTAGAACGCCTTCTAGGTAAAGGAAGATCGTATTCAGTTTCATCAAGATTCATATTGCAAAACAAAGATTTAATGGGGGACACATCAATAACTTTTAGATCTTCATCTTGATTTTCATAGGAATTGGAAGAACATGCTTTAATAAAGGCATATTTGGAAGCACGCATCCTAGTGGTTCTTTCTTTGCACTCATCAATGGAAATTCTAATGGCTTTGAGAGACTCATTGATATCATGCTTAGGAGGAATAGATCTAAGCTTTAAAGAATCAATTTCAAGAGAAATTCTATCAATGTTCCTAGCCAAATCATCATCTTTAAGCAATTTCTCCTCAAGCAAAGCATTAAAATTCTTTTGTGAATTCATAAACTTTTTAACACTACTCTCAAATTCAAAGGGCATCTTATTAAAATTTCCATTAGAGTTGTTGTAGGAATTTCCATAATTATTAGAAGGATTACTAGGATAAGGCCTAGCATTAAAATTCCCTCTATACGCGTTATTTCCAAAACTATTCTTACCAACAAAATTCACATACATAGATTTATTATTATTCTCAATCAAAGTAGATAAAGGCATATCATTGGGATCAAGAGAAGTATTTTTAGTGGCAAACATCTTCATAAGTTCATCCGTCTTTTCACTCAAAATATTGATTTCTTCTATAGCATGCACTTCTTTACTAGAAGATCTTTCGGTGTGCCATTGAGAATAATTAGCCATAATATTATCAAGTAATTTTGTAGCATCTCTTAATGTAATTTCCATAAACGTGCCTCCCGCGGCCGAATCTAAAAGATTTCTAGAAGCGAAATTCAATCTGGCATAAAAATTTTGTATGATCATCCATAAACTCAAACCATGAGTAGGGCAATTGCGAAGCATCAATTTTGTTCTTTCCCAAGATTGGGCAACATGCTCATGATCAAGTTGTTTAAAATTCATAATATCGTTCCTAAGAGTGATGATCTTAGCGGGAGGAAAATACTTAGAGATAAAAGCATCTTTGCTCTTGTTCCAAGAATCAATACTATTTTTATGCAAAGATGAAAACCAAACTTTAGCACGATCTCTAAGTGAAAATGGAAATAACTTCAATTTGACAATATTATTATCCGTATCTTTCTTCTTTTTCATATCACACAAATCAACAAAATTGTTTAGATGAGTAGCGGCATCTTCACTAGGAAGGCCGGCGAATTGATCTTTCATAACAAGATTTAGCAAAGCGGTATTGATTTCACAAGACTCGTCATTATTAAGAGGAGCAATCGGAGTACTAAGGAAACCATTATTATTGGTATTCGAGAAATCACACAATTTGGTATTATCTTGCGCCATGGCAACAAGTAATCCAACACACAAGCAAACAGAAAGGCAACGGGAAAAAGGCAAACAGGAAAGAGAGGAGGAGATTGGGAAAGAGAGGGCGAATAAAACGGCAAGGGTGAAGTGGGGGAGAGGAAAACGAGAGGCAAATAATGTAATGCAAGAGATAGGCATTGTGATGGGTACTTGGTACAGTTGACTTTTGCACAAACTCCCCGGCAACGGCTCCAGAAATTCTTCTTGCTACCTCTTAAGCACTGCGTTGGATTTCCCCGAAGAGGAGAGGATGATGCAGTAAAGTAGCGTAAGTATTTCCCTCAGTTTTTGAGAACCAAGGTATCAATCCAGTAGGAGATCACACATGAGTCCCTCGTACCTACACAAACCGATAGCTACTCGCAACCAACGCGATTAGGGGTTGTCAATCCCTTCACGGTCACTTACGAGGGTGAGATCTGATAGAGATGATAAATAATAGTTTTGGTATTTTTGATAGATAGATGCAAAGTAAAAATAAAAGGCAAAGTAAAAAGAAAGCAAGTAAATAAAGTAATAGAGATTGGTATGATGAGAATAGACCCGGGGGCCATAGGTTTCACTAGTGGCTTCTCTCAAGAGCATAAGTATTCTACGGTGGGTGAACAAATTACTGTTGAGCAATTGACAGAATTGAGCATAATTATGATGTTATCTAGGTATGATCATGTGTATAGGCATCATGTCCGAGACAAGTAGATCGAAACGATTCTGCATCTACTACTATTACTCCACTCATCGACCGCTATCCAGCATGCATCTAGAGTATTAAGTTAAAAGCAGAGTAACGCCTTAAGCAAGATGACATGATGTAGAGGGATAAATTCATGCAATATGATAAAAAAAAACCCATCTTGTTATCCTCGATGGCAACAATACAATACGTGCCTTGCAACCCTTTCTGTCACTGGGTAAGGACACCGCAAGATTGAACCCAATGCTGAACACTTCTCCCATTGCAAGAACTACCAATCTAGTTGGCCAAACCAAACGGATAATTCGAAGAGACTTGCAAAGATAACTCAATCATACATAAAAGAATTCAGAGAAGATTCAAATATTATTCATAGATAAGCTGGATCATAAACCCACAATTCATCGGTCTCAACAAACACACCGCAAAAAGAAGATTACATCGAATAGATCTCCACAAGAGAGGGGGAGAACATTGTATTGAGATCCAAAAAGAGAGAAGAAGCCATCTAGCTACTAGCTATGGACCCGAAGGTCTGAAGTAAACTACTCACACTTCATCGGAGAGGCTATGGTGTTGATGTAGAAGCCCTCCGTGGTAGATGCCCCCTCTGGCGGAGCTCCGGAACAAGCCCCAAGATGGGATCTCCCGGATATAGAAAGTTGCGGCGGTGGAATTAGGTTTTTGGCTCCGTATTTGATCTGATGGGGATATGTAGGTATATATAGGAGGAAGGAGTATGTCGGTGGAGCAACAGGGGGCCCACGAGGCAGGGGGCGCGCCTAGGGGGGCGCCCTCCACCCTGGTGACCCCCTCTGGCACTTCTTGGAGTAGGGTCCAAGTCTCCTGGATCACGTTCGGTGAGAAAATCACGTTCCCGAAGATTTCATTTCGTTTGGACTCCGTTTGATATTCTGTTTCTTCGAAATACAGAAATAGGCAAAAAACAGCAATTCTGGGCTGGGCCTCCGGTTAATAGGTTAGTCTCGAAAATAATATAAAATTGGAAAATAAAGCCCAATATAGTCCAAAACAGTAGATAAAGTAGCATGGAACAATCAAAAAATATAGATACGTTGGAGACGTATCAGCTACCACAGCGCCTCGCCACCTCGTCGTCGCCCCGCGACCGCCACCACCCCTCCGTCCCCTCACCCCACCACCACCACCGTCCGCCCTGCCCCCTCTCCCGGTCGGTCCACACCTCCTGACCCTGCGCCCTCCCTCTCCTGCTCGGCCTCGACCTTTGCGGTGTCGGCCGGGGCTCGGCAACGGACGCCCCAGCCCCCATCGACTCTTCCCCGGCACCTGCCACGACCTCCCTGCTCGCCCGCTGCACCGGCGCCCATGACACCCGCCGGTGAGCTATTTTTTTCAATTTTCTTGCATTCTTTTATTGCTTGTTATGTGATAGATGCATGTGTAGTGATAGGTTATGTTGATTTATCTCCGTGGAGTGATGTTGTCAAATAGCTATGTGAGATGCGCTAAAAAAATTGAAGAACAAAATTGATATATTTGAGATATTGTCAAATAGCTATACTTTCATTTTGTGATGTTGACAAAATTGGTATGTGACGTGTAGTTATTTTATCATGGTGATCTTGCTAAAAAAAGTTGAAGAACAAAATTCGACACTTGATGAAAATTAGGATTTGAAGTATCATGATGATCTAAAAACTTGACTGGATGTCATTAGCAATATGATTTTTTTCATAGTTTGAAGTGTCAATGCTTTATGTGATGTGATGCCCAGAAATATTTTGACTCGGAAAAATTTACAGGCTTTGTGGTATTTCATCTCCCTGGAGCCTTCGTCGTCTGGGTTTTTGGTCTGTGATCCTGCCGATGTTCGACTACTTCCTCTACATCGGAGGGTGAGCTACGAACCCATCTTCACCTCCTACCCTCTTTTAAGTAGATTAAATTTTCACATCAAGTCACGTAACCTAGGCATCTCCTGTCCGAAAGGGTTGCATCGATAAATATGCATTCAATTGCATATTTATCACCACAGCTCTTTGATACGTCTCCAACGTATCTATAATTTATGAAGCATTCATGCTATTTTATTATCTGTTTTGAATGATTATGGGATTTATTATAAACTTTTATATTACTTTTGGGACTAACCTATTAACCGGAGGCCCAGCCCATATTGCTGTTTTATTGCCTGTTTCGGTATTTCGAAGAAAAGGAATATCAGACGGAGTCCAAACGGAATGAAACCTTCGGCAGCGTGATTTTTGGGAAGAATATGATCTGGGAGACTTGGAGTTCACGTCAGAAGAGCCTCGAAGAGGCCAGGAGAAAGGAGGGCGCACCCACCCCTCCTGGGCGCGCCCCCTATCTCCTGGGCCCTTGGAGCACCCCCCGACCGACTTCTTTCACTTATATAATCCCATGTACCCCAAAAACATCAAAAACAAAGATAGATCGGCAGTTCCGCCGCTGCAAGCCTTTGTAGCCACCAAAAAACTCTCGGGAGCCCGTTTCGGCACCCTGCCGAAGGGGAAACCCGTCACCGGTGGCCATCTTCATCATCCCGGCGCTATCCATGACAAGGAGGGAGTAGTTCACCCTCGAGGCTGATGGTATGTACCAGTAGCTATGTGTTTGATATCTCTCTCTCTCTTGTGTTCTCTCTCGTGTTCCCTCTATAGCACGATCTTGATGTATCACGAGCTTTGTTATTATAGTTGGATCTTATGATGTTTCTCCCCCTCTACTCTCTTGTGATGAACTGAGTTTTCCTCTTGAAGTTATATTATTTGATTGAGTCTTTAATGATTTGAGAACACTTGATGTATGTCTTGCGTGGGATACCCGTGGTGACAATGGGGTATTCTATTGATCCACTTGATGTATGTTTTGGTGATCAACTTGCGGGTTCCGCCCATGAACCTATGCATAGGGGTTGGCACACGTTTTCGTCTTGACTCTCCGGTAGAAACTTTGGGGCACTCTTTGAAGTACTTTGTGTTGGTTGAATAGATGAATCTAAGATTGTGTGATGCATATCGTATAATCATGCCCACGGATACTTGAGGTGACAATAGAGTATCTAGGTGACATTAGGGTTTCGGTTGATTTGTGTCTTAAGGTGTTATTCTAGTACGAACTCTTGAATAGATTGATCCGAAAGAATAACTTTGAGGTGGTTTCGTACCCTACCATAATATCTTAGTTTGTTCTCCGCTATTACTAGCTTTGGAGTGACTCTTTGTTGCATATTGAGTGATTGTTATATGATCTATCTATGTTATTATTGTTGAGAGAACTTGCACTAGTGAAAGTATGAACCTTAGGCCTTGTTTCCTACCACTGCAATACCATTTGTGCTCACTTTTATCATTAGTTACCTTGCTGTTTTTATAATTTCAGATTACAAATACCTTTATCTACCTTCCATATTGCACTTGTATCACCATCTCTTCGCCGAACTAGTGCACCTATACAATTTACCATTGTATTGGGTGTGTTGGGGACACAAGAGACTCTTTGTTATTTGGTTGCAGGGTTGTTTGAGAGAGACCATCTTCATCCTACGCCTCCCACGGATTGATAAACCTTAGGTCATCCACTTGAGGGAAATTTGCTACTGTCCTACAAACCTCTGCACTTGGAGACCCAACAACGTCTACAAGAATAAGGTTGTGTAGTAGACATCAAGCTCTTTTCTGGCGCCGTTGCCAGGAAGGTGAGTGCTTGAAGGTATATCTTTAGATCTTGCAATCGAATCTTTTTGTTTCTTGTTTTATCACTAGTTTAGTCTATAAAAGAAAACTACAAAAAATGGAATTGAGTTTGACTCATACGCTTCGTCTTTTTAATATCTTTCATGAGAATGATGCTAAGGAAAATTGTGCTGAAGTGCTAGAAGAAGAAATCTATAAAATGTTTGGCACTAAATATGTGAATGATGAGCATGATTTCAATGTTATTAGTGTGAATTCTTTGAATACCTATGATGCTAATGATATGCAAAGCCACAAGCTTGGGGATGCTATGTTTGATGAATATGATATTTTTTGTCCCCCAAGTTTTGATGAGAATATTTATTATGATGAAAGCATGCCTCCTATTTATGATGATTATATTGATGAAAGTGGGTTTGGAAGAGTGTCAACTTTAGGAAGTAGTGATCCCACTATTTTGGAGGATGTTGAATCTTATTGTGATGAATATGAAAGTGGATTTGGAAGAGTATCAATTTTATTTAGTGATGAATCCACTATTTCGGAAGAGGTTCCAATTGATTATAAGAACAAAGTTGCTACTATGATGATTATTGTGATGACTTGTATGCTATTAAGAATAATGATAACCATGAAACTTTTCATCATGATTTTAGTTTTCAATTGGATTATGCCTCACATGATAATTATTTTGTTGAGTTTGCTCCCCCTATTATTCATGAGAAGAAATTTGCTTATGTGGAGAGTAGTGAAGTTTCTATGCTTGTAGATCATGAAAAGAATGCTTTAGGTGCTGGTTATATTGTTAAATTCATTCATGATGCTACTGAAAACAATTATGAGGTAGGAACATATGCTTGTAGGAATTGCAATAATACCGAGTTTGCTCTCTATGTGCTTAAAGTTTCAAAGTTATGCTTGTTTTGCCTTCCTATGCTAGTTTATTATTGTTCCCATAAGTTGTTTGCTCACAAAATCCCTATGAATAGGAAGTGGGTTAGACTTAAATGTGCTAGTCATATTCTTCATGATGCTATCTTTATGTTTCAATTCTTATCTTTTATGTGAGCATCATTTCATCATGCCTAGCTAGGGGCGTTAAACGATAGCGCTTGTTGGGAGGCAACCCAACTTTATTTTTGTCCTTTGCTTTTTTTTACTGTTTAGTAATAAATAATTCATCTAGCCTCTGGTTAGATGTGGTTTTATGTTTCAATTAGTGTTAGTTCCAAGTAGAAACTTTGGGAAGACTTGGGTGAAGTCTATATGATCTTGCGGTAGAAAACAGAAACTTTAGCACTCACGAGATTAGATGCCATTTTTTACATAAGAGTGATTTTAAGTTGATTATTTTTGCAGATGATTAATAGATAAATTCCTCAGTTCCACCAATTTAATTCATAATTTTTTGAGTTCCAGAAGTATACGTTTGATACATATTGCTACAGACTATTCTGTTTTTGACAGATTCTGCCTTTCGTGTGTTGTTTGCTTATTTTGATGCATCTATGGCTAGTATGTAAGGGTATGAACCATAGATAAGTTGGAATACAGTAGATATTACACCAATATGAATTTAGAATGAGTTCACAACAGTACCTAAGTGGTGATTTATTTTCTTATACTAACGGAGCTTACGAGTTTTGTTTTGACTTTTGTATGGTTGAAGTTTTCAAGTTTTGGGTAAAGATTCGATGGACTATGGAATAAGGAGTGTCAAGAGCCTAAGCTTGGGGATTCCCAAGGCACCCCAAGGTAATATTCAAGGACAACCAAGCAACTAAGCTTGGGGATGCCCCGGAAGGCATCCCCTCTTTCGTCTTCGTTCATCGGTAACTTTACTTGGAGCTATATTTTTATTCGCCCCATGATATGTGTTTTGCTTGGAGCGTCATTTTATTTTGTTAGTATTTTCTTGCTGTTATTTATAATAATGTATTGCATCTTTATTTTCAATAAAAATGTCAAGGATAGCCTTTACCATGCTTATTTTGCTAGTATACATATTGCTGTTTGAAAACAGAAAGTTTACCGCTGTTGAAAAAATTCCCTAGAAAAGTCAGAGAGTGATATAATGCTGAATCTTTTTTAATAATGAGCTCTGATAAATATTTTACAGCGTAGTATTTTTCCTATAATTTTTGGAGTAAGGGAAGTATGATGAATCTTGCATTCTATACAGACTATACTGTTTTGGCAGATTGCTATTATGTTTGCATTGTTTGCATATGCTTGCTTGTTTAATGATTCTATTTGAGTATGCAGATAAATTTAGTATGCAATGTTGAATAATAATGTTAGTAATATGTTACAGTATAAAATGATAAGGTTTTTGCATTGTTTTATACTAACTTATCTCACGAGTTCTTGTTGAGTTTGGTGTGAACGAAGCTTTCGAGATTTAGGAAACCGAGATATGAAAGGAATTAAGGAAACACAAAAGCTCAAGCTTGGGGATTCCCAAGGCACCCCAAGATAACATTCCAAGAAGTCTCAAGCATCTAAGCTTGGGGATGCCCCGGTAGGCATTCCACCTTTCTTCTTCAACAACTATCGGTTAGTATCGGTTGAACCTAAGTTTTTGCTTCTTCACATGAGTCGTGCTATCCTTGCAATGCCATTTTATTTTGTTTTGCTTGCTGTTTGAATACAATAACAAGATCTGAAATTCTTTAATGGGAGAGAGTCTTCACATAGTTACATAATTATTTAGCTACTCATTGATCTTCACTTATATCTTGTCGGAGTAGTTTGTCATTTACTCGTGTGCTTCACTTATATCCTATGAGTAAATGGTTGAATGAGTTGAATATCCTAAATCTGAAATTATATATGTTTCATTTGCTTATCCCATGGGGAGTAATGACTTCACATCTAAGAAGTAGAGGTTGTGAATTTATTGAAGGTTAGCAAGCATTGTATTGGTCATTTGAACAATTCATGAAAGAATATTGAAGGAAGAGAGATTTCACATATAAATATATTATCATGGACATCTTTTATAATTGTGAGCACTCATTAAGTATGACATGCTAAAAGAGTTGATGTTGGACAAGGAAGACAAAGTAATAGGTTATGTTTTCTCACATCTCAGTTAAAGTATATTGTCATGGATCATTCAAACATGTTGAGCTTGCCTTTCCCCCTCATGCTAGCCAAAATTCCTTGCACCAAGTAGAGATACTACTTGTGCTTCCAAATATCCTTAAACCCAGTTTTTGCCATGAGTGTCCACCATACCTACCTATATGCGGTATTTACCTGCCGTTCCAAGTAAATTTGCATGTGCCAAACTCTAAACCTTCAAACAATATTCGGTTTTTTATGCCCGAATTGCTCATGTAGCGACTAGGGGCTGTCAGTATCTTCCATGCTAGGTGGGTTATTCTCAAGATGAGTGGACTCCGCTCATCATGCACGAGAAAAATGGATAGTAACTGGGATGCCCAGTCCCATGATCAACAGATCAAAATAAAATCAAAAATAATTGCAAACAAAGCTCCCCCAGGTTTGATGTTAGTTGGAGCCACCCGTTGTTTCGGGCAAGCCATGGATTGATGATTGTTGGTGGAGGGGGAGTAAAAACTTTTACCATTCTTTTTGGGAACCGCCTATAATGTATGTAGTATGGAAGATATTGGGAACTCTTGGTTGTTATGTTGACAATGAGATCATACCTCTCAAAATTATTTATATCTATTTCAAAATCGAGCTGTGGCACCTCTGCATATCTCTGCTTCCCTCTGCGACGGGCCTATCTTTTACTTTATGTCTTTTACTTTATGCAAGAGTCAAGGTGATCTTCACCTTTCCCTTTTTCATTTTATCCTTTGGCAAGCACTTTGTGTTAGGGTGATCTTGATATATATATCCAATTGAATGTAAGTTAGCATGAACTATTATTGTTGACATCACCCAAAGGTGAATACGTTGGGAGGCAAAAATTATAAGCCCCTATCTTTCTCTGTGTCTGATTAAAACTCCATAACCACAAGTAGTGCGTGAGTGTTAGCAATTATAGAAGACTATATGATAGTTGAGTATGTGGAGTTTGCTAAATCAAAGCTCTGACATAGAAGCTTCCTGAAAATAAGATGAATTGCAATTGTTTGATGACTGAGAATGAAGTTTGCTAGTTTTCAAGAAAGTTTATGGTCTATGCTTTAACATGTAAATAGCTTGTTAATTGATCATGAAAAGTTTTATGAGATGAGCTACTATTATGACATATAATCATGCTAGAAAAGGTGATTGAAATTATCATTGATCAAACTTATGCACCTGCTAGCATTCACACTTCATAAATTCTTTCTTTTATCATTTACCTACTCGAGGACGAGCAAGAATTAAGCTTGGGGATGCTGATACGTCTCCAACGTATCTATAATTTATGAAGCATTCATGCTATTTTATTATCTGTTTTGAATAATTACGGGCTTTATTATACACTTTTATATTAATTTTGGGACTAACCTATTAACAGGAGGCCCAGCCCATATTGCTGTTTTATTGTCTGTTTCAGTATTTTGAAGAAAAGGAATATCAAACGGAGTCCAAACGGAATGAAACCTTCGGCAGCGTGATTTTTGGGAAGAATATGATCCGGGCGACTTGGAGTTCATGTCAGAAGAGCCTCGAGGAGGCCAGGAGATAGGAGGGCGTGCCCACCCCTCCTGGGTGCGCCCCCTATCTCCTGGGCCCCTCGAGCACCCCCCCACCCCCCGACCGACTTCTTTCACCTATATAAGCCCACGTACCCTAAAAACATCAAAAACAAAGATAGATCGGGAGTTCCTGCAAGCCTCTGTAGGTACCAAAAACCTCTCGGGAGCCTGTTTCGGCACCCTGCCGGAGGGGGAACCCATCATCGGTGGCCATCTTCATCATCCCGGTGCTCTCCATGACGAGGAGGGAGTAGTTCACCCTCGAGGCTGAGGGTATGTACCAGTAGCTATGTGTTTGATTTCTCTTTCTCGTGTTCCCTCTATGGCATGATCTTGATGTATCGCGAGCTTTGTTATTATAGTTGGATCTTATGATGTTTCTCCCCCTCTACTCTCTTGTGATGAACTGAGTTTTCCTCTTGAAGTTATATTATTTGATTGAGTCTTTAATGATTTGAGAACACTTGATGTATGTCTTGCGTGGGATACCCGTGGTGACAAATTCTATTGATCCACTTGATGTATGTTTTGGTGATCAACTTGCGGGTTCCGCCCATGAACCTATGCATAGGGGTTGGCACACATTTTTGTCTTGACTCTCCGGTAGAAACTTTGGGGCACTCTTTGAAGTACTTTGTATTGGTTGAATAGATGAATCTGAGATTGTGTGATGCATATTGTATAATCATGCCCATGGATACTTGAGGTGACAATGGAGTATCTAGGTGACATTAGGGTTTTGGTTGATTTGTGTCTTAAGGTGTTATTCTAGGTGACATTAGGGTTTTGGTTAACTCTTAAGGTGTTATTCTAGTACCCTACCATAATATCTTCGTTTGTTCTCTGCTATTAGTGGCTTTGGAGTGACTCTTTGTTGCATATTGAGTGATTGTTATATGATCTATCCATGTTATTATTGTTGAGAGAACTTGCACTAGTGAAAGTATGAACCTTAGGCCTTGTTTCCTACCATTGCAATACCGTTTGTGCTCACTTTTATCATTAGTTACCTTGCTGTTTTTATAATTTCAGATTACAAATACCTTTATCTACCATCCATATTGCACTTGTATCACCATCTCTTCGCCGAACTAGTGCACCTATACAATTTACCATTGTATTGGATGTGTTGGGGACACAAGAGACTCTTTGTTATTTGGTTGCAGGGTTGTTTGAGAGAGACCATCTTCATCCTACGCCTCCCACGGATTGATAAACCTTAGGTCATCCACTTGAGGGAAATTTGCTACTGTCCTACAAACCTCTGCACTTGGAGGCCCAACAACGTCTACAAGAAGAAGGTTGTGTAGTAGACATCACTCTTTCGGATTGTCCAGCGCTTTCCATGGACAGCCCGAGGATGTGTAGATTGGGTGTGTTGTCCATGCTCTACCCCGTTCCCAGACAGGATTTTGGCGTCGCCTCCCATTGTTCTTCGGATGCACATTCTCTTGGCATTTTGCCGAGACGTGTATTTGGAGAACAGCGGGGAGGTGCTGCCAAAATTTTGTCTCAGAATGGGGTAAAGCATGGATAGCGTACTCAATCTACACATTCTCGGGTGGGATTAGGACCCATCTTTACCTATTAGAGATGTAGGTGGATTAAATGTCGTTTCTGGTCAACCCTGTACAAAAATAAAATATTGATGTGAGTAATTTAAATGAATCCTTAATTTTGGTGTGTGGCTTCCAATAAAGCAGAGATGGCAGATAATCAGTGGATGTGTAGTGGGTTTTTCCATCGGAATCAAGTAACAGCAGAGTGGGTCGAGAAAACTGATGTGTTTTTGAAAGAGATATTCCGTAGTCCAGTGAGGATTGTGCGAGAATGCTCTTGTGCCAGATGTAAGAGACATATACATAGAGATAAGAGTGAGATGACTAAGCACCTTCGCACACATGGATTTATACCCAACTTTAATATGCCGATAAACTTTGCCCAGCGGGACCGTGGTAGAGAGGAGGTGATACGACAACGCATTGACGGTTATGAGGACGATGGGGTTAGAGACATGCTAGATGATGTCTTTGCTGCACAGCTGACACCTCCGTCACATTCAGCGAATGAACCGAAGGAGCCGGAGGAAACCGCAAAGGCCTTCCTGGATATCTTGGCCTCGTCAAAGAAACCTCTTTATGAGGGTGCCAAGCTCTCTGTGCCGGATGCCATCTTGAAACTGATGGCAGTCAAGGCCGAGTACGGCTGTAGCCGAGGTTGCTTCGAAGCATTTTTGGGAGTATGGGCTAACAGCCTGCCTGAGGGCCATGAACTATTGAAAACCATGTACGCTAGGAAGAAAATCATGAAGGCGCTCTCCATGGATTATGAGAAAATACATGTTTGTCCAAAGAATTGCCTTTTGTTTAGGCATGAGTATGCAAATGACTACTATAGGAAGTGTGGTTCCTCTCGGTATATTGAGGTGGTCGATGAGCAGGGTCAGAAGCAGTAGCTAAAAAATCCCTGTGAAGGTTCTACAGTATCTTGATTGTATAAAAAGACTAAAGTGCCTTTTCATCACTGAGGAGTCTGCCAAAATGATGAAGTGGCACAAGGAAGGGAAAAGGTACAATCCAAATAAAATTGTACATCCATCAGAAGGTGAAGCATGAAAGTCATTCGATATAGAGTACCCGGAGGAAGCAGTCGAGGCTAGGAATGTCAGAATTGCTATATCAGGTGATGGGTTCAATCCATATGGTATGTCGTCTAATCCATACAGCTGCTGGCCCGTGTTTGTTATTCCGCTCAATCTCCCTCCCGGCGCCATAATGCAATGCAAGACCATGTTCCTGTCGCTTATAATTCTGGGGCCTGAATATCCGGGGAAGAGTTTGATTGTGTTTATGCAGTCGTTGGTGGATGAATTGCACCATTCTTGGTACTTCCCGAGGTTGACATACGACCGGCATCTGCAGAAATTTTTCTTGATGAAAGTTTGGCTACAGTACTGCATGCATGACTTTCCCGGTTATGCCCTATTCTACGGATGGTGTACAAGTGGGAAGATGCCTTGCCCAATGTGCATGCAGGCCTTGCGTTTCATTTAGCTGAAGAAGGGTGGAAAGTATGTTGCCTTTGAACTGCATCGACAGTTCCTCCATCCAGACCATCCTGGTAGGGAAGACAATAAGGACTTCACAAAAGGCCTAGTTGTCCATGAAGTAAACGAGATTCCAACGTTTTCTAATGTGGATGTGCTTGCTCAACTGAAAGCTCTTAAGCCTGATATCGAAGGGAAAGGCAAAGGCAAACGCAAAGCCAGAGCCATAGGCAAAGATGAGGGCGAGGGCGAGGGCAAAGGAAAAGGCAAAGGAAAAAATGTTATGAAGGATATGGTGAGACGCACAACTGGACTCACATTACCCCCTTCATGCAACTTCCCTATTTGAAGGACCTGAAACTTCCATACAACATCGACGTGATGCACACCGAAAAGAATGTCACAGAGTCCCTTTTTTGCACAATCCTCAACATTCCTGATAAGACAAAGGATAATGTTAATGCTACAGTTGATCAACAGAATATTTGTGATAGACCACGTTTACACATGCAGCCTCCCACAGGCAGTCAAAAATCTTGGTTCAAGCCAGACGCTGACTTCGTACTTAAAAAGTATCATAAGATGGAGGCATTCAAGTGGTTGAAACACGTCATGAAGTTCACTGATGGTTATGCGTCGAATATAAGTAAGGGGCTCAATCTTTCAATGGGCAAAGTGACCGGGCTCAAGAGTCATGACTATCATGTATGGATTGAGCAGATTATGCCGGTGATGATTCGGGGCTATGTTCCCGAGCGTGCCTGATGTGTGCTTACGGAGCTAAGCCATTCCTTCTGCATGCTTTATGCTAAAGAAGTATGTCCTGAGATGATAAAAGAAATGCATAAGAAGGCGCCGGAGTTGATATGCAAGCTAGAGAAGATCTTCCCGCTAGGCCTCTTTACTCCGATGACACATCTCATTTTGCACCTCATGAACGAGGTATTGTTGGGGGGGGGGGCTGTGCAGAATCGTTGGCAGTACGGCCCTGAGAGATAGAACAAGCATCTGAGACAGAAATGTGGAAACAAAGCTTAGATTGAAGCTTCCATAGCTGAGGCAGTTATCCTAGAGGAGGTGGCAGACCTCAGGACAGCGTACTATCCGGACCATGCTCCCAAGATGCACAATAAGGTGTCTCGATACAATACATAAGAACCAAAGTATAAACCCAAGCTGCCTCTATTCATCGAGCAAGGTGGCAGGGCTGGATGCTCGATACCTTATACCATGCCACGAGATGAGTGGGAGGATGTCATGTTCTATATCTTGCACAACATCAAGGAAGTTGAGGATGAGTGGATGAGGTAATACCTTTGCACCATTCTTTTAGTTAATTTGTTATGTTCACTTTGCCTAGTTCTAATACCGCTTTTCTTATTTTAGTCGATTCATTGATGAAGAGTGGACGGGAATGCTGCCTCCTACTGAAGCGGAGGCACTTGCTCTTCTCCAAAAGGGTGTCGATGGAAGAAAAAATTTTGTTGCATGGTTCATGGAGAAAGTAAATTTTCACACTTCCCTATTACCTATTTCACCCTACCATTCCAATTAAACTCATGCACCCTATACTTTCAATTAAACTTGTAGGGAAATGATCCGAACACATCAATGGATGAAGAATTGAGATGGGTTTCCATGGGTTTTGACCCTGCCGTCATGACATGCGAGAAGTATGATGTGAATGGGTATCGCTTCCATACAGAGGAGCACCAAAACAGTCGACCTGATCCCAAAACTATAAATATCAGAGTCTTCACTGAAGGAGATAATAAAGTAGATTACTACGGAAGGGTAGGAAAAATTTACGAGCTTAGATTCAAATGTGGCCGCGAACACCTAAGTCTCACTGTGTTCAAATGCCGATGGTTCGACCCCAAAAAGGGTCTGAGACATACACCTTCTATTGGTTTAGTTGAAGGAAAACCATCAACTGTCTATGTCGGAGCTGATCTCTTTATCGCCGCTACCCAGGCCACACAAGTATATTATCTGCCTTACCCATGCCAGAAAGAGTATCTAAAGGGTTGGGAGGTTGTGTTCAAGGTGTCGCCACATGGTAAGCTACCGGACCCGAACGATGATGATTACTACAACATAAACCCCATGACATATGAGGGAGTGTTCTTTCAAGAGCAACATGATGACGTGGTCCGAAACAAGGACGATGATGACTTGGGTTATGTTGACCTGGACCCAAACGACGATGATGCATGGACTGATGGTGAGGCAGTTGTGAATCAAAGAGACATAATAATGCTTGAAAAGCTAAATGAAGACGCTGACGATGAGGAAGGGCCTCCACCTCCTTCAGACAACGACGAAGATATGTGTGATAATGATGATGAGACCGGTCGACAAATATGTTACAATAGTGATGATTCATGTGGGTTCTAGAAAATGTAAGTTCTTCTATATGATGATTGAGGTAGATTACAATACTATGTTTAATGTGCTCTTCTGTTATTAATGTTCTTTTCTATATGCATAATGTGCTCTTCTGTTATTAATGTTCTTTTCTATATGCATAATGTGCTCTTCTGTTATTAATGTTCTTTTTTGTATGCTTGTTTATTAGATATCCTTACTAATTGTTTCTTCTCTTCTCAATGCAGGTTTGCTAATCATGGGCAAGTCCAGCGGCGCCGGTTTCCTCAGCAAATGCAAAGGACTTACTCGGAGTGGACGAGCCCACAAGGTCCCCCCCCCCACGACTACTCGAGGATGACACCTCACAGGGAGGTCGAGGGGTCAGGGGAGGAGACCCTAGAGGAGGAGGGCATGGGGGAAGAGCCCCTAGAGGAGGCAGAGGTGGGGGAGAGGAACCTGGGTCAAAAAACTCCGGGCCGTGTCTGAAATAGGGGGGGTCTTCTTTGATGCCCTCCTATACTGATCTACCTTCTGAGTCTGAGGAGGAGGAATATTTTCCTCATGGTGAGGAGGAGGAGGGCGAGGAGGAGGAGGCCGAGGAGGAGGAGTGTGAGGAGGGTGAGGAGGAGGAGGGCGAGGAGGGTGGTGGAGTGGACGTCCCGAGTTGTGGGTGACTTGCCGTCGGGTGCTCCGAAGGGGTGGCTGCGTGGTATTGCTGGAGTACCTACACCACCTTCTATCGAGGCGCACAAGTGGCTCATTTAACCGGCGGGGATAGAGTAAGTGCCTCACAATCATATTTTCAACACATGACCACATTTTCTTATTGTACACATGCCGAATCTTTGATTCTTTTGCAGGAACTGGATCCTTCACAAAAAGGGCCATAAACCCAACGGCCTTATCACTACGCTGTTGAAGGACTATTGGACGGGCCTATTCTGCTCACGGCCAGACAGGGACCCGGATCTGCGGGTGTTGGCCACGAGTTGGGCCAACTACGAAGCTTCTAGCCACGCGGAGTACGGGACGGCCGCTAAGGCCGTGATCACCAAAATTTGGGTAAGTTCTCTTCTGAATCACTTGTCTTCAGTTTCGTTCATAGTTTATCATTGAATCACTCAACTCACTCAACTAATGCCTTGTTTGCTTCTAGTTTTATGCATGGTTGCAGGAACTCTATAGAGTTCTTGACGAGCACAAGGCCAGAACCGACGTGGTCTTGCTGGCGGCGGCGAAGAAGAAAGCTCATCAGTTGCAGTACGAGGTGCACTGGGTTGCCGTCTCGCACTACTACCACACCTACCTTCAACAAAATATGAGCAAAACTGAAGCGCAGAAGCAACGAATTACCTTGAACAAGGAGCGGTTCATGAGGGTAACTATGACTGACTTTTCATTCCAACATATAAGCTGTCAACTTAGTTGTTTCGTGCTCACATGTCATACTTCCATTCTTTAGGTTATTCCTCCTTGGTGCTATGGAAAGGTTGACGGATGGGCGAGTTTGGTGGATAGGTGGCTCGGTGAAGATGCAGAGTCTCCTGCCAAGAGCAGCAAGGCCCGGGCTAACTATGGAAAAGATGGGACACACGGCCAAGGAAACAGGAACCACCACTACAAAAAAATACACTTCCGTGATGATGTGTGTTTGTCACAGTAGGTCATGTTTTTTGTCATGAATGTACATCCATGACGATTTTATGACAGAATCAAGATAGTCATACATGTGCTGTCGTAGAAGTGTTCCATGACATTACCAAAATTATCATCGCGGAAGTGTCCACTTCCATGACGATAAATCGCGCGTCACAGAAGTGCTTTCGTCAAGGGCGACCGACACGTGGCATCCACCGTAACGGAACGCCTTTAAGCTATCGGGTACGGTTTTGGATCCGATAACCCATTAACATCCCCGACCAATGAGGATTTTCCACGTGTAAAATCATCATTGGCTGGAGGAAACACGTGTCGGCTCACCGTTGAGACA
The DNA here is from genome assembly GCF_002162155.2 of Triticum dicoccoides. NCBI lineage: Eukaryota > Viridiplantae > Streptophyta > Magnoliopsida > Poales > Poaceae > Triticum > Triticum dicoccoides. Next base: position 584,681,827 of record NC_041381.1, read on the forward strand.
TATGTCGTCCACTCATTGGACAGAAGGCGCCTATGATACGTCGACACGTGGCACGGCCCAATGGAGGCCCATTCCTGTGAAAAGGCCGGCCCGTTTGACTTGGTCAAAAGGTGGCGTGCCAGCCCATGGAAAGCCTGTTAACGGCCTGTTCGCATATAGCCCATTTACAGCCCGCTAACCCAAGGCCCGTTACGCCCTATCCAAATTAGGCCCAGTAGCATCATCTGGGCCATCCAATATGATTCCAACTCGTTTTCACTGCTGGCCCATGTATGGCCCATGACGTCTTTCTGCCCATATGAGGCCCTTTGTAACTCTTGGCCCATCAACGGCCCGTGGTGAAACTGGCCCGTAATGAACAGTGTATCACTTTATACCCATTATCGGCCCGTGGTGAAACTGGCCCGTAATGAACAGTGTATCTCTTTATACCCATCAACGGCCCGTTATTCCGTTGGGCTATTTCCAGCCCATGTTATCTTTCGGCCTTCTCAGAGCCCATTTATTATTGGGCTCATTTCCACCATTCGTTTACTTACGACCCGTTACTGTCATTTTTTGCTTGTGGGCTAAATTCAGCCCGAGGTTACGGTCGGCACGTTTGTGGCCCGTTAATACGTTGGGCCGTTTTGATAGCGTCATCAAATACGGCCGATTAACGACAGCCCGTTATGGTCGGCCCATGAACAGACGATTCCAACTCTAGCCCGTTTACGGCTATAATGCGGTCTGTTATTGGCCCATGTTTGGCCAACCGATCATACGGCCCATAGAAGGCCCATTAATGATATGGCCCGTAGAAGGCCCATTGTGTCTACGACCCGTATAAGACCCATTGTTTCTACGACCCGTAGAAGGCCCATTGTTTCTATGGCCCATAGGAGGGAAATGGTAACTACAGTAAATATGTAGCCCATGGTTATTGTGGCCTAGTTTTAAAAAATAGGTTATTGCGGCCACTAGCAAACCGCAGAAAAAGAACTGCACTAACTACAAGCAAAGAAATAAACAAGGCAATAAGGAAATAAATAAGCAAGCAACTTACGCTAGGCTATCATGGCTATTACACATATTACATCCACTGGGCATCAAAGTTTGCCACCAGTGCAAATATAGGGAACACAGCAGCATATAAACGCCACAGCAAAATGAGTCCAGAACTTAAACCACTTCAGAAGAGCTCAAGAAACAACATACTGGGTACCCATAATGCTGGCAAGATGCTTAGCAAGCTTATTAACTTTCTCTTGCTTGGTGCTTAAGTCCTCGAGCACTTGCTGTTGCACCAGAATGTATGCATCTGAATTCTGCAGGGACTTCCTCAGTCCTTCGGCTTCCTGTCGCATAACATCTGATCGATGTCTTTCAACTTGAAGTTGAGACTCAAGAAGCCGAATTGGTTCAGGCAACGAGTTCGAAGAGCTGGTGCCAGCAGTAATAGCCAGTAACTCGAACACTACATCAAGACAGGACTTTGGGGTTGTCTCAGTGTCTTCAATATAGTTTTTATCAGCTTTCTTGGAGACCAACATGGATGTCTCACTATCTTGAACCTTTTCTGCATTACTTCCTTTACCATTGCATAACGGGGTACTCTTCTCCAATATTTTATCCACGTTCTAAAAGAGAAACAAACAAAAACATCACGGGTTTACAATGTAGTATATGAAACTCATTTTGGTAAACCAGTTCAGTAGTAAGGTGGACAGGATAACAACATGAAACAAACATATGTCTACATAGTATGGTCACTGTATGGTCTATATCATTCTAGTTTATGTTGCCAAATCAAGATAGATACAGTTCGAATCATATCTATTTAAGACAAAGCAGCATAGATAGAATATAAGTGTGGGAAACTACACAGCAATAACAACACTTGTAATGTGCATGGCATGAGAACATAATTGTTTATTCAATTGAAACTGAAATCAACATAGAGCAAGTTACAACAGCAAACACGTTAAAGAAACGGGTTTAAAACATACCTGTTGCGCCATTGGAGTTTCAATTGCATCCTTCAAATTTGAAATTAGTTGGTATGAGTAAATACAGTGATGCAAGAGCAAAGTAGTATGAACCATAGCTACGGAACCTGACCTGAGAACAATTCTTCTTCTGCTTTAAGCGTTGACTTGGGGTTCGGAGTGGTGGTCCTCGTGCTTTGGGCACTGCAGTTGCCTTACTAACTGCTCGTTTTTGGGTGCTCTGTGGTGGAGACGGTGCTGTGTCAACGGGAACTGGGTTACTATTTGCCGGGGTTGGGGTTAGAAGGGGTGTAGCTGGTTCTCTGTCCAACTGGGTAGGGGTACAATCTGCATGAGTCCGGGTTATGTGTGGTGGGGCTGGTTCTTGGGCAAGTACCACCGTGGTTCTATCTGCATCGACAGGTAGCACGATCTTTTCTGAAGACCGTGTTTTTACTCCCATAGATACTGCCATCACCCCCTCCAATTGAAATGGCTGATAAACAAGAAAAGTAATTGAATGTACAGACATTTTGTAAGATAGACAGGTGCAATGGATAGTAGGGAAGAAAAGTGGGCATGAAATAATTCACATTTATGTTGTCTAACCAAACAGAATAGCAGGACATAATTTCACATATATGATGGCTAATTAAATAGGATAGCATGACACAATTTCACATGTATGATGGCTAACTAAATAGGATAGAATGACATACTTCAAAATATGATGACTATGTAAACAGGATGACATGATATAACTATACGATGTGTCTATTAAAATGGTTGGCATGCCATAAATCACAAACATGCCGTCGATGGAAACATGATGGCATGATATAATTCACGGATAGAATGACGTAATTTAAAATATGATTACTATGTAAACAGGATGAGATGATATAACTATATTATGTCTTTAGAAAATGGGTTGGCATGCCATAATTCAGATACATGATGTCTATGTAAACATCATGGCATCACATAATTCAAATATATGATTTATATACTAAGGAAGAGAGCAGAGGGCAATCACATATATGATGTGTCAACTAAGGAGATGGCATTCAATATTGTGTATATGATGTAAAAACTAAGCATTGCGATACAACATAGGCATGATATGAGTAATATAACCCTGCCAAGTCTGAGCATACACCTCAAGGGGATAATAGGACTGGTCATCTGCCTCTGAATCCTCCTCTGAAGAGCTATCTGTAACCAGCAAGATATCTGCTTCAGCAGGTAGCATTGTCTACTCTGAAGACCTTGTTTTCACTCCAGATTTCTCCATCACCAACTCAAATGGCTGATGCACGGGAAGAGCAGTTGAATATACAAACATTGTCGACAAAAGCAATGAGAAATACAAAAAAAGGACGGCATGATATAATTCACATATATGACGCTTGCCTAAACAGCATGGCATTGCATAATTCACATATATAATGCCTTGCAACAAGATAGCATTGCATAATTCACATATATAATGTCTTGCAACAAGATGGCATTGCATAATTTACACATATGGTAATTAGACACTAAACAGGTGGCATTCACGCAAAGCATGTCTAAACTAAGCAAATAACATAGCAATGCAAGATACCATATGCACGATATGAGCAACACAACCCTGCCAAGTTAGAGCATGCACCTCGGGGGGGGGGGTATGACTGGTCATCTGTCTCTGAATCCTCCTCTGAGGAGCTATCGTAACCAGCAAGACATGCACTTCGTCAGATAGCATTGTCTGCTCTGAAGACCTTGTTTCCACTCCAGATTTTTCCATGAACGTGCCGAATGGCTGATGCACGGGAAGAGTAACTGAATGTACTAAAATTGTTGACAAATTTAACACGTAATAAAAAATGATGGTATGATATAATTCACATATAAGATGACTGGCTAACCAGGGTGGCATTGCAAAATTCACATATATGATGCCTGGCTAAACAAGATGGCATTGCATGATTCATATATACGATAAAGAAACTAAACAGATGGTATTGACACAAAGCATGTCTAAACTAAGCAGATGACACCTTTGATGTATAAAGTAAGCAATGCAAGGCACCATATGCATGATATTACCAACATCAGCATGCCAAGTTAGAGCAAAGACCTCATGGGGTAAATAGGAGTGGTCTTCTCCTTCTGAATCCCCCTCAGAAAGTTATCTTCCTCTTGATTACGATCCGAAATGGGTGGAGGGGGGCTGCCTTTGCACCCACCATGGAGCGACGTCTGCATGAAATTTTATTGCCACGCAAGGCTCGCCTCTTTTGCTCTACATGATCAGTTCCATTGTGTACAATAACTGGCATGCATAGGAATAAAACATAGTGATATTATGTAAGGAGTGCATGCACAAATCCAGAGTGATGGTAGCAAACTGTGGATAGACCCAAAACCAATGATAGCAGGAAGATAATAGCTTTAGTTAAAAAATACAGATAATGGCTCCTTTAATGTTTGTTTGCACCCAACACGAAACTCATAGTAGACACCCGAGATTAACCAGATAGTAGACAGATAATACTGATTGTTGCCCCAATATGTACCCCACAACCATTTAAAAACTCAAGTTTCAGCATTAGTTTGGACCTAACTCGGAGTCTAATAGGTGAACACGATGATAATGTAGCATTTCATCATATTAAGTGATGCATAACGTAAGCAGACACGGAAGAGTGCAACCTCTCTTGCGGACCCGTGTAGTCCCCAAGGTCATCTGCTCAGTTGATGATGGTAATGCAGTTGGCGTGGCTGCCGGTGGCGGGGAAGAAGATCTGAGGCAGCGAAAGACAGTCTGGAGAGCGGATCCCTACTGTGGTGAACCCTTCCGTTGTTGGAGCAGCTGAGCTGGGGTGGAACACAGCGCCGCAGGAGCAGGATAAACCACACAAGGTTTTCTTTGACACATATCTGTAACAGAAGTAATTGTGTAAGGGCTTGTTTCAATTTGAGGATTCTGACAATGCAGGGATAGGAAATAGACAGGAATAGGATAGGAATGCACGTGCAAAACAGAGAATTTAAAAACACAGGATTTCTGCCAATCTGGGTGTTTGATTCACAAGAATTGGAAGATCGTAGGATGCAAAAAAGCGTGGTGAGATTAAGTCAAACCACAAGAAAATGTACGGTTATAATGCTATTATGCTACTATCTCTTAGTCTTGTGCTTGATGAATAGGAAAATGAAAAGGAGGACAAGTGGAAATTAGAATTCCTACGATTTTTCTTTCAAGGAGACACTAAAGGAACAAATCCTATAGTTTTCCTTTGCTCCATTCCTTTGCACCAAATTCATGAAAAGTAGTACCATAAGAAACTTTCCAATTCCTATGTTTTTCATTCACTTTTCCTTTCAAGAGCTGGTGATTCTAGTAGGCAGGCTTGAGCAAGGAAAATCCTACACTAAAAAAATGTTTTGTGCTACTTCTATTACTTTGGACCCAGGCCACTGCCCTACTAGCTCAACTCCCCATCGCCGGTCCACCACC